>NW_007260576.1:387501-405826 GCF_000164805.1 Carlito syrichta | reverse complement strand
GTCTCGAACCCACGGGCTCAGGCAATCCACTCACCTCAGCCTCCCAAAGGCACGGGATTACAGGCTGAGCCACCGAGCCCGGCTATGTCTAGAATTTTTTACTACATTTAGTGTTCATTCACTTTAATCTAGAAAATTTAATTAGCTTTTTTGTCTTTCATACCATTGATATTTTTGAAAAATATACAAACCAACAATTTGATTGTTTTTTTCTTAATTTTGGATTTTCTAATATTTTCTCATGATTAAATTTGTGTTATTAATCTTTGGTTAAAATATTTTTAAGTGATGCTGTGCTTTTTTTTTTTTTTGAGTTGGAGTCTCACTCTGTTGCCCAGACTGGAGTGCAGTGGCACGGTCCTGACCATCACCGCTTCGACCTGCTGGGCTCCAGTGATCCTTCCGCCTCAGCCTTCCAAGTAGCTGGAACTTCAGGCATGCACTATCACACCCGGCTAATTTTTTTTGATTTATTGTAGAGATGAGGTCTCGCCAAGTTGCTCAGGTGGGTCTTGAACCCGCGGTCTCAGGCAATCCACTCACCTTGTGTCTTCAAAAAACTTAAAGATATATATAGAGATATAGGAATGGCAAGAGAGTAAATTAAGAAGTAATTAAGAGCTAAGTCACTCAACATATTGTATGTCATTTAAGATGTTTGAACTTTATGACAAAGAAATATAAAACAGAATAAACAATAGTTCAGGCAAGAATGATCAGCAAATTTTAAATCTGAAAAATCAAAGTTTAATGAGTAAGACAATATTAAAATTATCTCAAATATTTTCTTTAAAATTATTTATTAACTGAGAAAAGAACAAAAATAGTACTATATACAAAGCACAGTAACTGGCCTAACCTTTTATTACATGATCAAAATTAGCATAAGTAAGACTGATGGGATCATGCACCTCTGGATGATTTACACTTCAAGAGCATAACATCACCGGGCTTGGTGGCTCAGCCTGTAATCCCAGCACTTTGGGAGGCTGAGGTGAGTGAATTGCCTGAGCCTGCGGGTTCGAGACCCGCCTGGGCAGCGAGACCTCATCTCTACAATAAATCAAAAAACCAGCCGGGTGTGGTAGCACATGCCTGTAATTCCGGCTACTCAGAAGGCTGAGGCGGAAGGATCGCCAGAGCCCAGCAGGTCGAGGCTGCGGTGGCCAGGAGTGGCCACTGCACTCCAGTCTGGGCGACAGAGTGAGACTCCAACTCAAAAAAAAAGTATTTTAAACAAAACATATGCAGGCACAAAATAAAATAATGCATTGCAAGTACAACAGCAACAACAAAAATTGGCTGACATGCTATATTGTATGGGTCACTAACTTGTCCCATTAATAAAATAATGAAGAGTTTACTGACAATTTGCACTTTACAATATTCAATATTACCCATTGTTTTCTTTTTCTTCCCAACATAGGTAGCCATAATCTTGCCAATATTTTGGGTGCAATTCATCTACATTTTAGTTAAAATTTTAATGCCTTATAAACATTAGATAAACAATTTTAAAGAAGTGTTATTTTAATACACAAATACAAAAGAAAATATATTATGTATTTATTTCATTCACTTCCAGATTTTGATTACACAGAAACAGAAAGAAAATTGAATGTAAAAGATTAGTAGCTATTTTCTTTAACAAAAATTCTACACAAAAATCAGGACAGCAGCTTAGTGCTTTCATTTCTTATCAGATGTTCAGATAGTTTGAGGTGCTAAGGCCACATAAAGAAAATGCCAATGTTGAGTTTTAAAAGCAATTTGAACTTGTTCTGAAGTCATAGCTTGCAATCTGAAGTGTTTTAGTTGATAACCATTTTATATTCTGTCTTGTTCATATCTTTCATTGTCAATATTACTGAAATTTTTGAAGTTTTTAGATAAAACATTCTCTATCAAGTTTTGGTTCTTCCATATTTTACAAGTAGCATTTACATTCAGCATTTCATCAGAATATTCTACGCAAATGAAAAATTTTCTTCTTAAGGAAAACATATGAATGAGAAAATAGTTATTTCCTTTTTCAAGAAAGTTAGTGTTGCAGGAGTAACTTCACTGTCAGCTTAAACTAGCAACCTCAGGTTCTTGTCCCATGACCAAGAAGATAAAGGAATGCAGACACCAAAAGAATGAGTGAAAGAAGGAGTTTATTATGCAAAAAAGTTCTCTAGAAAAAGAAAGGAGGCCTGAAATGGTCAACCCAGTACTAAAAGGTTTTTTTTGTGGTTTTAATCTTATCTTTTCTGGAGATGTTTCTCTCATTTACGTCTCACCCACCCCTTACCTTCTGAGACCCAATTCTTATTGCACGTGCAGGTCCTTGACCAAAGTTCCTCCATCTGGAATATTACCCATAAATGCCACAGAAAAGATCACGGGGGGGGGTTAAAACTTCAATTCCAATGCTATGTTCATAATATTATAATAAGCCAAGGTCAAATTAGGACATTTAATTAAGCTACCGCACCCACGTTTAAACAGCAAAAAGTCTCTTTTAGCAGTACATCCTGGGTTGAGTGGATGTTTCTAACAATATTAACCACATTTCCAGCCAACAATTATGCAATGGGGGTGATGAAAGAGGCTTTCCTACAGGTAAGTCTCCTTGAGACCCTTCCTCTCTGTCTGCCTAACCAGCTTCTATCTCCTCTTTCACTGGAATATTAATGCACATATTGATTCTGTACCGGAATGCTAAATATTCCCACACCTAAAATTTGAAGAATTAGATATGAAGTGACATGATTCTGATTCACAGGTTCACAAAAGAGAAAATATCAACATCAACAAAAAAATAATGTAAATAATTATGTCTTGCTGAAACAATTATTCAATATACTTATTGAATTGATTATGCATGGAGAACACTTGAGAGTTATATAAACTGCTTTCTAAAATATCTTACAGACAGAATTTAGAAATAACATCATAATTTTAATGTTAGCATGTGAGAAAGTATTGCCAGTACCTATTTAAAGTTGTTCAGTGTTGTGTACTAAATGTGCACAGCATTTTCATACTGTGAAAATATAGAAATAATTTTTTAAGTAATGTAATTTATTAATTACCATTTTCTTTTTTCACTGTTTTTCTTTTTCTCTTCATTAAGCACGTGTGTGTGGATGTGCACATACATACGTGTGTATTTGTGTGTGTGTGTGTGTGTGTGTTTTTAACATGGAATAACATGAATAGTAATTTTTCCACTCTTTTTTAAAGCATACTTAGAATTTAGAACCTGGTCTACAGGTCCAAAGATAACTCTCAGAAAATCTCATCAGCTGCTTCTGCTTCTATTTTAAAAGACCAGGAGTCACAGGCATCTATTGAGAGCCACCTATCAGCAAACAACTACCAGCCTGGGAGTCTTTTCAATAAGGGAGCACAGTTACAGGCCAGAACAAACAACTTCTGCTCTGGAATAAGTTCCGTTACCCTGCCTTCTGTTGTTGTTAATGGCCACATGAACAAATAGGACTTCCTATTTTTATTGATATAGACAACCAGGCACCTGTTTATACCTCATCCTTTGAAATGTTTTTGGATTGTGTTGTCCATCATTACATTTTTAACTTTTTGACTCAGTCTTTCAATGTTTTGCTTTTTCTTCCAGTATGCCCAGTCTCTTGGTCAGAATTCCCATACTACGTTGTTTGTGTTCTTGGTCCAGAGTGCCAGACTCCAGCTCCCACAGAGTCCAGAGATTCCCAAAGGTGGAGATGGTGTAGGTGTTTGGGGGCAAGAAGAAAGTGGGGGGGGAGAGAGAGAGAGAGACTTGGACAACTGCTTAGATTTGAGCAGAAGACCTTTATTGAGTGTCCACAGTGGGCTTTTATACTCATATGTCTTTCATGTGAACACAAAGCCAGGTGTGTGAGTGGCATCCCCCACCCACCAAATATTCTTTCAGGTATGAGGAAGAAAATCCCATAACAGATGTTAACCTTAATCCATGACTGCCTATAAACCCTTTTCATCCTAAGCTAATTTATGCTAATACCACGTTAAAGGATAACCTAAAAATCCCATAACAAACCCTAACCTTAATCTGTGACTGACTTATCCTATAAACCTTTTTCATCCTATGCTGATTTATACTAATACCAAGTTAAACAATTCTATAGAAACTTATATACTTACTTTACAAGCTAAAACGACCCATCCCAGAATGTTTGGAATGTGGCCCGGTCCAAAGTTCACAGTGGGCTACCTGCAAGTAACCTCGTTGCATTCTTTCAACAAAATGGCTGTCTAAACTTACATTTCTAAAACTATATTCTACAATTTACACCTTACTCAACTTCAATAAATCCTAAAATCACGACCCAGAAGCCTGTGACCAATACTAAGGCTCTTAGATGTGACCCAAGTTTGAATTGTAAGTTGTGTGAAAGCCAAAACCGCAGTTTGTGGAAGAATGGGAACAATGAGCTTCTAAAGTTAGCTTGTGTTCATCCTGGTCTCAGAGTTATTATGTTTGAGCTTGCAGGAGCTTATTCTGGTTATAGTGTTAAGTAGAAAGGGGAGGAAATGGGGTCAATCGCTCCCGAACGCATTCTAGTGGTCTCAGGGTCAACGGCCCTCTCTGATCCCTAATGTTCAGTGGGCCTCCGTGGCCAGCTCCCAACACCAGAGTGCTTACTTCACCTACTCTTCCTTGCTCATATTTAACTGTGATGATTATCCTCTCAGTTTTGTTTGATGACATGAGACTGGTTACTGTGTCTTCATGCTTGACAATTATCCTCTGGTGTTTTATCTTTATGTCAATTATAATAAGTATTTGCCTACCTAATCCTATGCTGACAAATTCCCCAATATAAAATAGCTGGTATGTCTCAGGCAGTTTTAATCAGTATTAGGGCTTACAATAGAATTTGAGGAATACATAGATACTATGAGCCTATCACTCCAAATCAGTTCAATAATTACAACGTGCATAAAGTTTTAAACAAATAAATATATTTATTTACATTTGTTTTACATAACTAATGAGTAAGTACAATCCTTACAAGAGACCATAAATATCAAAGATGACAATTTTCAGGTCATGTTGCTTTACTTCACATCATTATGAGTTTATTGATATGTGCTTTTCTTTGGCAGAGATATACCAACTTGACAGTTTTTGATCTCCAGAAATGGCTGAAAAGAATATTTTCAAGTTTAAATCATTCTAGAATATTTCATTTGTAAGCCACTCAAATAACATATAAATATATCTTTATTGTAAAAAATCCAAATATAAATATTTTTAATAAAAACATGTTCCTCGGAATTAACAACTATGAATAGCTTGATACATTTTATTTATTTTTCTATAGTAGTCTGCCATATTTACACATCTGTAAAGTTTGCATCTTTTATTTGGAATTACATTTAATTTTCTTTGTAGTGACCTGTTTTATCAATTAACAGTATATTTGAGGGAACATTTTTCATAAAGCTGCATATCTTTCTATTAATATATGGATTCTAATGCTTAAATGATCTATCATTCTCATTTGTATTATATAACAGTTCTGACTTTTCAGTACTGGAAACAACTGTAATTGATATAGTTAAAGTGCTACAGGCTGAAAAGAGGTTATGTTAGAATACTTATTTAAAAAGACTTAGAAAGTTGTGTTAGGAAACTATTTTTTTGTAGCTGAGTTGGGCTAAATGGAGAAGCCACTTGAATTTAAAAGTATACGTTTTTTTCCTTCTTCCCCTTCACTGCCCTTGGATTTAGTAACTGTTGCTGGTACTGGAGAGAACACAATCATTGGCATTGAGCTCCCTGACAAGCAGGAGACACAAAGTAAAATAAAAGCATGCATACATGTGCGCGCGCGCGCACACACACACACACACACACACACACACACACACAACCTGCCCATCATATCCCTGGAGATGCTTCAGCTGGACTCAGATAAGAAATGATCAATTAGCTCTGCTGAACCTACCAAAAACCAAGGAACGTATCCATTTTCTTAGTCTTTAGATGACAACTGCTTTCTTTCACATCTTTGTATTAATTTTATGTATAATGTTTAACTCAGCCTTGTGACCAGAACTCCTGGAATATGTAAAAACCACAATCAACTGAAAAGTACTCAGTCTCAAATTGTTCAAGGTAATTGTAACTTAGAAGAATGGCAGGACTGATATAATTTGAACACTGATTTATGTCAGAAACTTCTTGAGGTCTAAGCAGAGATTAGACAAAAGAAACTGAGTGGTCGTCACAACACATGTAGTCATCATTAATCAATAGCTGAAATAGATAAGACACTGCCCGCTTTGCTATAAATACTATATGGCAACTTTACTTAAGCGAACAGGTTCTTAGTGGATACAAGTTTAGTCCTTGATCCTATGGAGTCAGAATAAAACCCTTTGTTCTTCCAGCTCCCTGACTCTCATATTTGATTGACTGTGAGGGAAGCAGCCAATTTTTAGATCAGACTATAACATTAGTAAACTTGTGCAAAAGTATATGTTTTAACGTTATAATTGCTTTTTCCCCCCTAATCTGACCAGTGGAAATAGCATCTCAAGATTTGTTAAATTTGCATTTTTTTGTATTTAAAATTCTTATTTGAAACATACATTTTTACGTCTGCCACTCTCCAAGAAGACTGTTCTTTCTTATACATTCTTTGTTGCAATTCCTTCATATATAGGCATAAATTGTTTTTTTGTTATCCATAATACAAATATTTTTTAATATTATGTCCTGGATTTGTTAGTGTGTTCTGTTTTTTTTCCTTTCCTCTTTTAATTTTTTTATTTTAAAGATGTGGAGAACAATTCAGGGTTAGGTATACAAATGTTCACCATGCAGGTGTGCTGTCTCTTCCTGGCAGTTTACCACTGCCTGTGTTTTTAATGTGTTTTTCCTAAGAACTAGATTTGAATGTTAGCAAAATTGATCTTTGTAACATATAATTCCTATGACTTTCTCACTTCACTGAAAAACAGGTTCAAATGATACATTCTGTAAAGGACATATTTTAAAATGTTCATCTGGAAAATATTCTGTTAGTGCAGCTTCTCTATGTTTTTTGTTTCTTCACAGGAAATTTAGTTTGCATCCTGTTTGTCCATGGTACAGATCTGTCCTGATATAAAAATAAACAGCCAGAACACTTGAATCATCATGTGGAGGAATGATTTCCTTACAGAGTGGTCAGACTCAGAAAAAAACCAAGAGCCAGCATAAGAGTTAATTGGGTCCTCTACTGAAAATCTCACCAGGCTGAAATCAAGGTATCAGTGGTACTGTAGTTTCATCTGAGGCTCCGTATCCTCTTTTAAGAGAATCCATTTTTGGAGGAAACAAGTATAGAACTGAGGTACTCAGCTACTAGTGGCCACCCACAGTTCCTTTCCACATGGACTCTTCTAAAATGCAAAAATTTGCTTCTCCAATACCAGCAGACTTCTGCCTCAACCTCCTGAGCAGCTGGGACTACAGGCAAAAAACAAACAAAAAAACAACAGAACATAGTCTGATCCTGTTTGTAATATCTATAATTTATCATCTCTTTTGATCAGTTTTCGCTCACCCTGAATAATCTCCCTTTGATGAACTGAAAGAGATTTAAATCTCTAAAGAGATTCAATCTCTAAATTGAATTTAGAGATTTCAATTATATTTACAAAGTTTCCTCAACTTTGTCGTATAATGCAGCCATATCCTGATAAATTCACACACTCACCCATTCTCAAGGAGGCTAGATTGTACAGAAGATGTAGACCATGTGGTGGGATGTTGGGGCCATCCTAGAATTCTGCTTACCTTAGTCTAGAGCCTCATATAGAGCTTTAAAATAAACTTAATAGCTTTTTAAAAATTATTTTTTGGAGGCTGTTGTTGGACATGTGTCCCTTTTCACTTTTGCTCTCTAATAATTCATATTTATCCTAGACACTATTTCACAAATTTCAATACCCTTTAACCATATTGTCTCAATAATTGTAATGCATTGCTATATATTACAATTTCTTCTAATCATTCAACATTTATCTATATGGTCTATTCATGCGTTCTTATTTGTACACTTGTCTTCAAATATCCTTAAATATCTAGACTATAACATCAATTCATTGCCTCAACCTTCTATTAACCACTTTGTCTGATGATTGTGTGAAAGTTTCTGTGGGTAATTCTACAGTTGTGTTGCCTTTACAATGAGTTGTGTTAACACAGCTCGATCTTACCTTGAAGATAATTTTAGCATTCTTATGTCGCTGTAGAATCTCCCTTTTTGTAGCTATAGTTCAATCTTTAACCAAGACCTCTTTCATGTATTGTGATGAAGAATCTGGGATCTTCCCCTACCAGCCTCCTCTTCATACATGTTCTGCCTTACACATTCCATCAGCTTCAGCAGCTTCATAAACTCAGCAAGCTGGGTGTCTCATTTGGGGCTTACCTATCTACTCCCAGCTCCGAAGGGCCGACTAAGAGATTAACAGACCTATAAAGGAGTGAGCATGGGGTTCGTCTTATGTATTTGCTTTTGCCAATGAATACAATTGGCAAAGCTTGTTGTTTAATCCCTACAAAAGTAGTTTCCTCATAAGTTTTGTCCAGTTTCAGAGTTGACTTTTTCAAGATAGCAAATCTGGTGCCAATTACATTTTCATGGTTGAAAGTGGCATTCATCACAACAATTTTATACTAAAAAAAAATAATTTTAAGGAAAAGAATTGATGAACTCTAAAATCATATGAATAAATACCATAATTAAAATATGCCATGACCCTGAGGATTCCTGAACTTATATACAAAGAATGGAAAAATTAATAATATTATAGAGTCCCACAAGCAAGTGGATATCAATCAGAACAATAATTTCTAAAGGAGACAGATCCTGGTGCTGTATCTAGGTTGGAAATAGCAAGTGGGTACAATTAGGATGAGTGCATAGGGAGTAGATAATGTGTTTTTCCATCAGTTTTATAGTGTTAGCCATTAAATGAGGATGAAAGACTAGATAAACAACTGGTAGGTTAGCATTTATTATTGTAAGAATCTGTTCTAGAGATTTGAGGAATTAATCATACGTCGATTCAGAAGCCAAATCAGAAGGGAAAGTTTGACTTGCTATGCATTTCCTATGCTACCCTTAGTCGTAATTAAACACTCTGGATCACACACAAACTTTTCTGTCCAAGATACTTAAATAGATTATATTCACAAATTCTTGTTCTCATTTGATTCAGACTGTCATTCATGTGCTGCTGCTGCTGCTGCTGCTGCTGCTGCTGCTGCTGCTTCTTTTTTAACAATTCCTGGAGTCTGCTTATAAACTATTCTTTTTTCCTTGTATTGGAAGTTCAACAACAAATGCATTTGGTTTACATTCATCTGGGTTCTCACAACCACCTGTGACTCTTTTCCTATTTGCTTTTTTGTGAGATATTCTCCAAATTATATGTCTACTGACATCTTTTACTGATCAAAAACAAAATTTTAGAATGTAATGATCAGAAGTTATCTTGGTAGTTAACAAGGAACATTTATGCCATCATTTTTAGTTACATAATTTCTTCTGTGTCCATGTGGGTGGTGGTTCCTGTGCTGAGAGGAGGTATGTATATAGAAATCTCTGAATGTCATATTTTTTAGTATATAACTTTCTGAACATTTTAACAAGCTAAACATTTTTTTTAGCAAAATTTACTGAAAAAGAAGAACATGGCATAGAATAAAGCCTAATGTCCATTGGAACCAGGGTCAGAGTGTTCAGAGACTCCAAAATTCTAATTTCACTAAGTTGTCTCTTCAGTGGCCTCAATGAAGTTGGAAAACCACGAGTAGAATGGATAAGACACTAGTCCATATTTAAAAGTATTCATTAGAATTCAGACAGCTCCCCTCAACTATGGAGCCTTTGCTGAATTTTCTGACCTCTGTGGCAAAGAGTTTTGTCGTTGGTCAACTAAACGGGTGAGAATAAGAGGAACATAAATTATTTTTAAGTTTTTCTCCAGAGTGGCATTGTACCAAGGATGATCCATGAGTAATTAGTTACAAAAAGGCAATATTTAAGACTTTGGAGATTCATGTATTTTTATCATCTGAAATGATGAAATCCCTAGAGGAAATATAGCCATAACTCATTTTCAAGACACTTTTGAAACAATAAGTAACACCACTTCCTTTGCAAGTCAGAATAATTTAAAACTGTGGATAGAACTCTATGGCATTCTGAAATCATTAAAATGAATAATTGGACTGATAAAGACGAATGACCAATGACTATCATACATTATAATTGAAATATTTCCTGCCAGAATTTCCAGTGAATTCATAATGGCCTAATGAAAGAAAAGTATTTTAATCTTTATATGATCTAGAACTTGACATCCATTTAAGTTCTGGGTTTTCTCTTTTCCCCAAGTTTATTATGCAAAGAGAAAATTATCTCAGGAGAACCTGGACATTATATCACTATCACTATTAATGTAGCATCACTTTTTATAAGTAACTGTGGATATCATTTGAGTTTAAAAACATGATCTAGAAATAATGGGAGGACTTTGTTAATGAAACCATTTCTAAAAGACTCCTAGAGGACTGGAGTATTCCTTGTTTCAGTTTTGCATGTTTGAGAACTTTTAAATATTTGAATCTACCTGTATAGTAATATCTATCAACTGTCTATGAATACATATTTATCTATTCCTCTATATATCATTAATCATCTATCTCTCTGTATATCCAACCATTTATAGGCCATATATATACCAGGAAGAACTAAATATATTTTTCCAATGTTAGTCATATCAGCATAGTAATAATGGATTTATGTAACTAGTTACCTAGCTAACCAATCCCTAAGTGAATGGAATACACAGTACATTTTAAGAGGAACAAAAAATATTAGACATTGTTATTAAAAAGGCAGGCAGAAGGAAGCAATGCAGCAAGGTAAAGAAATATGGATCCAGAAAAATTGTGAATTCTATATCCAGGCCCTGGTATAAAGTAATGGGGTATTTAGCAGCATCTCAAATTTAAGTACCTTATCTAATGTGTCCTAAGACTCAACTTGGTATTTATTTTTACCTTGTATTATATGAAAGTTTTTATATTGTTGCAAACTGTTTCTTTGTTTTTCTTTTCTGTTCCTTTGTAAACTCTCATCTCCTCAGCTTTGTTTGTTCATTAAAATATTCACAAATATGTAGTTAGCACCATATAACCCATATACTATTTTAGGTACTGCTGACACAGCAATGAACAAAACTTGCTGGCCTCTTGATCCATGTGGAACTCATATTCTAACACTTTTCTACATGTTAGTGTTTAATTATGGTTGCTGAATGGGACGATTCTCTTAGGGAAATATATGTAATTCCTTATATTTCCTGTTTGAACTCTATTCAGTTTTCATGGACTCATTTCCTCTGTGCCATGTGAAGCCTCTGCCTATTTTGTGTTATATTTATTTTCTTTACTTGAAACACATAAACTACTTGTCCATATAGATTAAAAACTCATCTGCAAATTTATAACTTACCTTGCTCTGAATTTGTAGTCTACTTTTCTAAGCTAATGATTTTATTTTCTTTCACCTCTTCAGAGATGATTTATCTTTTATTTTTGAATATGTAACAAAACAATTGAACTAAATTATGTAATATTTAAACAGAAGTATAACTTTTTCATGACATATGCCAAGAGGTTTATGATAAACATGAAGCCTGGAATACTTGAAGTTGTGTGATTTAATAAGTCTACAATTGTTCAAAATCTCCTCCTCACACCCCCAAACATGTTCTTCATAAAAATTTTGGTTCTTAAATCATAGTTTTGAAAAGACTAAATTTAAAAGTTTCCTTCTTTAGCCAGTTTCTATTTATATACCTGAGGCATAGAGATGTGGAGATTCACTCCAGTATTTGAGTTATAAACCAAGCTGCAGCTGCAGAGTGTATAAATATTCTGGAACCACCCTGCTATCTGGTGAGTGGAAAAATGTTTGGCAGCAAAGTAATATCTGTTTGCCAATCCTGAACTCTTGAGTGTGTGGCCGCCTCCTGATTTCTCGCCATATAGGCAGTTCCCAGTTGCTGCATAATCACCAAGCACAATATAAGATCAAAACAAATATTTCCTTAGGTTGATATTTTTCAATTTTTCCACTCAGCAGGTAAACAAACATTCGTCACTTTTCTCACAGTGGGCACACTTCCAATTTCGAGGAACTGATTATAGAGATTTCTTTGAACTTACTAGAAAGAAGAGATGTAGGTCTAGGTTACATGGTGGTTACAACTTTGCTGAAACCCCTCTGATACTTCTGGAAAGAAAACTGCACATGAACACCCCTGGGTCATTTGGCCACTGGTGGTGTGTATACACGCTTGTTCTATAGAACTCCAGCAGTGCCCTTGCCTCTGAGTCTTGATCTTAGAATTTAAATCAAAGCATTACCCATGTGTTCAACTGGTCGCTCAATGATTCTATCTATTTCTCCTAAAATAACACTCCAATATAAAACATATGGGTAATAAAAATAAAATAAAGTGACTATTCACAAATTTATATCACAAGGTCTATGAACAGAGGCAAGATTTTACTCTTTTTATTTATATTATATGAATTTTTAATAAATAAAATGTTTTACTTATATTTATATAGGAACTTAAATATTCTTATGTTTGCAATAATATTTGGATATTGTTAATTTTATATGTGCTTTCCTTCCTAGATTGTAAGATTTTCAAAAGTAGAAAACATGTCTTGGACATTTTTTCCACACGCACAAAAAAGTAAAGACCAATACATATCATATAATGAGTGCTCAATAAATATTGAGTAGTGTCATTAACAATTAGGAAATTATTAATCAGATACATTTTACACATAGGATAGCCTATATACTTTATTATTTATGTGTCTGTGTTTATAGTAATCATTATACATAACCATTATTTCTACTATTTTTTCTTGCTAATATGAAGTTCTTAAACAGTCTTCAGAAAAATACACTATTTATATCTAACATTTCACATGCTTAATATGAGCTAGCACCAGGGCTTACTCAGAGCATATCTATGTATATAACATCTTTGAGTATAAGAGCAATCAATAGTGTGAGATGCAACTGAAAATAGGTATGTTATTTTGTGTTTTGATGAAATAGTTATGTTAATTTGTGTTTTGATATGTCTGTTCTCAGCTTCCAATATCTACTGAATGACAGTAATTTTGAAATAGTCTTTATCACTTCGTATCTACTGCAGTGCTTATGGAAAAGAGAAAATTGGCTTTTTTAAATTTTCAAATTACTTTTGAATATTTTATTTTTGGAAAAAATATTTTTAATGAGTGTATATATTCTTTTTCTACATCTTTTCTACAATCAGAAATAACTATCGGAGGAGAATGACAGCCTTTTATCCTGTGACTTCTTTTTCCCCACTCACTTCTTTATGAGTTCATCTAGCCTTTTGCTTTAAGTAGCATCAATATGAAATGATATTGAAATCTTTGTTTTGAATTGTGAACACTTGCTCTAATTACAAATGTCTAAAAAGTAATCACATACTCTTTGTCACTAATTAGGTGACTAATAAGCAGCTTAAACTTAAATTGTCTGAAACCAAATGAGTATTGTTCTTCCCTCAAAATCTAACTCCTCCCACATTCTTTTCCATCTTATTGATGGCAACTTCATCCTGTATGGTTCGGTTCATAACATTATCATTTTCCTTGAATATTGTTTCTCTTGCAGAATACATTCAGTTTAATAGCAAAGTATTTTTGCTGTATTTCAGAATATATCCAATAGTGATCTACTTTTGAGCTCATCCTTTAAAAACATTCTTTTGCTGATTCATTTAAGAGGTCATTGCATACACTGTGACACTTCACCCTGAAATACTTCAGCAAGTATTGTTTAAGACCAAGGATAGTCTTCCTGCATAAATATAAAATAAATTTTTCATTTCAGGAAACTGAACATTAATATGATAGCATTTTCCAACATACGGTACATATTCAGATGTTCTCAATTTTCTCAATAAAATTCTTTATTGATTTTATAAAATTCTTTATTGATTTTTAGTAGTGTTTTATTGTTTTATCAATTTTTTAAAATTTTAAATTGGGAAACTGCCGGGGTGTGGAGAGAATAATATAACATCAATAAGATACCTGATCTCAAACCAGGCAAAGTGGGGACCAAAGGGAGACCCAAACTTTACCTGTAGGATGTCCACATGTATACCTAATCCTGAATTGCACCCCACATCTTTAAAATAAAAAATAAAAAAATATATTAATTAAGAACCAAAAAGAAAAAAAAACCACATTGTATTTAATCTCCATGTCTTCTCTGGTCACTTCTGAAATTCAACACATCTTCTCTTGAGCCAGAGCTGTTGTTCTTCGATTATTTGATTTACATCAAGTTTTGATCATTAATCACCCACTCCAATGCTAGCATTCTAAGTTATATCAACCATAATTTCTTTCTTGTTTTCTGTATTCGGTTCTTCATTGAACTTAATGCTTTCATACTTCACTTCCTGTAGTATAATCTCAAAATAAGAGACAGAAATATTTTAAGAAGAATAATATCACTTACCTTATCAAAATTCTAAAACTGCTCTGTACTTTATATAATATAAAATTGAAGTCCTTACAATTTTAATTGCTCTCAAGTGCCAGTAAGCTGCGTGTTTATATATATATATTTTTCTGATTGTATATATTTTATATTTATTATATAATATATAATATAACATTATGAAATGTATAATATAGATATAGATAATGTGCATGTGCAACAGACAGGTTTGGTAATTAGTAGGGACTCACGTGATTTTGAGGTCTGTGGAGTGGAGATTGCCAATTGTAAGTATTGTGAATCTGCCTATTTCCTATCTCCATCCAGGAGAGTAACCTAAAGCAATGTCACATTCCAGGGCAATGCCAGACATAAGGGCAACTGACCTAAGCATGCAACAGTGCCTGTTCCTATCATATTCCCAGTTAATTCAGCATGTGAGTTCTTGTTGCAGCTGTAGGCTTGGAAGTATCATTTCTGCCAGTCCAAATTTAATAGTCTCAAAACATGGTATGAACCAAAGATGAATGTTAACAGTTTTGTCCAAAGGCTGTGACAATTTGTTTGCCCTCTGCCATAGTATAGAGCAAAGGGATCTGAACCATCTGGATATTCCACAGAACATCATATTGGTCCATTCTTAACATCATTAAACTGAAGCATAAAAGCAAGATGTGGCAAACACATTAGAGGTCTTTGTAAAATACACGTTCTTTGAAAAGTTAGAGATCACTTTATGAATACTCAGCTATCCAGCATTTCAATAAAGTTTTTAAGAATCCTGTTGCATGCTGGTGTATTTGTTGCAATGTTAAGAAAAATTTCTTACATTCCATTCCTCCTCTTAGCAAGAAGCACAAAATCTGGTAGGCCTTTTCAGGCTCTGGAGATAGTACATTCTACATCTCAACCTACTGCTCAGATGTATTTTCTGTGGGGTAAAGATTTATTGGGGCCCAGGACAAGAAAGGGCTTAGGAGAAATCCCATAGTACAGCACATGTAGCCTATGTTTTGGGCCATATAACCCAGAAAAATCCAATAATATTAGAGTTACGTGTGGTAGGAAAAATGCTGCTTGAGGTTTATGGCAAACTTAAGTTCTATAATATAGATCCTTAATTCTGAAGCAGTCATAGCACATGCAGCAGATAATTATATGTATTGAGTAAATGGTGTCAGTGGTGCTATACTTTCTTGGAAGAGAGAATCAGGCAATGGGATATTAATGATCACTTAGCTGGATACTGTCAGCCCCACAAAGCCATAAATTGGGCTACTGAAGTGACAACCCACTTTAACATGGTACATTTGTATTAATATAATTTCTGATAAAATATATTTAATATAGAAAATGTTTAAGTTTATGTTTTTACAATTTTTTCAAAATCCTGTAAGCAATCATTAAAATGACATTAGTATTGCTTATTTTAATTGTCAAGTAACAGAATCTTTACTGAATTATTGACATAGATAAATTCTGGAAAGGAAATGACCAATCTTGGTATAAATATAAATATTGTTATGGACCAAACAGTTAAATATCTCATTGTAAAACTTTAATTTATACATAGTTGTCAAAGACACTCATATAATATATGCAGGTAAGTTATCTGTCTGCTAATACAAAGCACTAATTTTAATGTATTAACTGAAATGACTATTTTAAAAATATATAATATAGCATTATGTTAGGTAGCTTTCATCTGAATTACCAATGTTTACCTGAAAAGAATTTATATACACAAGGAAGTAAAACAATGCATTTTATTTAATTCATAATTAAAGAATTTTGGAGTGAGAATGATGAAAAAAATATGTATTTATAGCCCATAAATTTTTTGTGTGATATGCATTCTCAATTTTTAACTGGAGTGAAATATTTTAATACACAATTACAGATATAAGCCTGGTATATACACCAAATACAGACTATTTTTCAATAGAAGAGTAGATATATGTCTGACTAGTGCAGATTTGACCAGGAAGACTTTTAAATCATAATTGTGTACTAAATCTTTCCCAAATGAATGAATAAATTAATATCTGCATAAAATAAATATCCCTAAATTTTATCTTTGTAAAGTTATAATGAAATGTAGTTTAAGCTATAAAATCATATTTTTTATTTGCTTTGCACTGATAAAACTTTCTAATTAAATGCAGATTTTACTTTTTCCAGAAAGTTCATTGTTTGTTTCACACATTTTCTGATATCTATTTACTATCTATAATACTTGTAGACTTAGAATTTAAATAATATATCATACGGTTTCTAAGAAAGATATATATGTACTTCATGTGAATCCTTTGTGTCCAACGATAGGCTATATTCCCTTAGAACATAAACAAAAATTAAATACATTTTAAACAAATAAATGTTTATATTTTATCAAATTGTAATCGTCTACCAGATAATCAATACAATCCTCATAATTGTTCTTCTGAAATTAGAGTATGAGGTGGGACTTATATAAACCTGAAAGCTTATTTTAGATGACAATAGTTCTGGTAGACTACTGTTTTCCAGTGTTCACAGCAAAGCCAAAGCCATCTACTACATAGAGTAAAGTAAATTTTGGTGTTAATTAAAATTCTAGGCTCTCTTCCAGAGATAGTATAATAACAATCAAATTAATATTGGTCACATATAGAAAATATATTCTTTAATGAGCTCTAAAATAACCACATTGTGTGCATTGAAATTCTACTTCATGTTTTCCCTGATATAAACCTTTTATCGAATTATTTAACATCTGTAAATCTTGATTTCTTTGTCTGTAAAAGGAGGATAATAAAATAATGTGTATTTAACAGTATTGTTGTGATATATAAGATATTATGTTAAATGGTCTGATATTTTCATAATTCCAAGAAAATATTTGCTTTTCTGTTTGTAATATAAAATTTGGTTTGGGACTTGGGTGAACTCAAGCCTCCATTTTCAGCATCTAAGATTTTTTTTTTTTCTGTACTGCTTGGGCCCCTCTCTAAGTTTCTTTCTGATCTTCTTTACCACAGTGTAAACTGGAGGCACTGTTGGTTTTTTGGGGGGTTTTTTGAGTCACAGTCTCACTCTGTCGCCCAGACTGGAGTGCAGTGGCCGCTCCTGGTCCCTGCGGCCTCGACCTGCTGGGCTCCAGCAATCCCTCTGCCTCAGCCTTCCAAGTAGCTGGAACTACAGTAGCGGCTACCACGCCCAGCTGATTTTTTGATTTATTGTAAAGATGAGGTCTCGCCAAGTTGCTTAGGCGAGTCTCAAACCCGCAGGCTCAGGCAATCTACTCTCCTCAGCCTCCCAAAGCACTGGGATTACAGGCTGAGCCACCGAGCCCGGCTGAAGGCAGTCTTGTATGTACTTTCTGCTCAACAAAATGCTGTTGGATTATAAGCAAACAAATAAAAAGACAACTGATAAAACTTAAGATATGGTTTCTTCTGATACTGGTTTAATTTTGAAAAAAATAATAGTTTCGAATAATTTGTTTTGATCAATTACCTAGCAATTATACAATTCATGTATATATAAATATACAACATATGTATGTATATACACACACACGCACACACACACTCTTTAATGAACTCTAAATAGCCACATTGTGTGGATAGTGTATATGTGTGTGTGTATATGTGTGTGTGTATATACACACACACACACACACACACACACACACACACACACACACACACAGGAGGTGACAAATTACTGCATACACATTTTTTTTTTTTTTTTTG
>NW_007260576.1:376498-387481 GCF_000164805.1 Carlito syrichta | reverse complement strand
TGGTGGATTCTTTTTTTTTTTTTTTTTGAGTTGGAGTCTCACTCTGTCGCCCAGATTGCAATGCAGTGGCCGATCCAGGTCACCACAGCCTCAACCTGCTGGGCTCCGGCGATCCTTCCGCCTCAGCCTTCTGAGTAGCCGGAATTACAGGCAAGCGCTACCACGCCCGGCTGATTTTTTGATTTATTGTAGAGATGAGGTCTCGCTGCCCAGGCGTGTCTCGAACCCGCGGGCTTAGGCAATCCACTCACCTCAGCCTCCCAAAGGCGCGGGATTACAGGCTGAGCCCCCGAGCCCGGCTTGCATACACATTTTAAGTATCACATTCTATCAAAAGATGGCATTAATAAAATGAAAGTTAGTGTCACCATGTGACAGGCAGGGCAGTCAAAGAAAATGGCAGAAGCACGGTTGAACAAAGATCACACTACACATCGCTACTGTAAATAATTCAACATCCAAAAGTAATACATAGGTAACATCTCTTAAAATGTGTATGCATAATTTTGGCACCCCCATATTTATATATTTGTATAACATATATATATAGTGAGAGAGAGAGAGAGAGAGAGAGAGAGTGTCATCTCCTTGTCACGTGTCGTCCCAGAATTCTTAAGTAAGTGATTTGATAAAATTATTTTATATCTGAGAAGTTGCTGCTCTCAAGCACTGATGCAGTTCTTGTGGGCCTAATTATAAATTATAAATTTCTTCATAGAAAAAAATAATCTATTTTGCCTTCTAGCTCTTATTTCATGCCTACTATATATTTTTACCTACTTTATGACATTTTTCTGACTTGTGACAGTATATTTTTCCTATCTCCTTGATTTGACTATTATTTTCTAGAAGACAATATTATCACTTAACTTTCTGTTTTCTATAGCACAGGAATTAGCTCATTTTAGGTACTCTATGAATGTTTAAATAACTGAATTTAATTCAAAATATCTTATCCTTGTAGAATATTTTCTGACATATTCTATATTTACATAGAAACAGTTTTCACATCTTTTTTTTGTGGTATAGAAAAACAATAGCATTTGCTAAGGTTGACGAGCTCCACAATTTTTTTATATTAGTAGAAAAATATTATTATAAATTAAAAGCCAATTGACTATCTATCTTCACACATTTCAAAGCAAGTTGGAGTTCATACAATTTTTAATTTGTTTATCAACTTTCTGTGAATCAACAAGTATAATTTATTTTCACTGTTTATGTCCTTTATAATAATGCATAAACATATCACATGTGCAATGTTGGTATTTACGGTATAATTTCTTGATATTATCTATTTCACAAATATATTCTCACTAGCATGTCTTCAAATGGCATTGATACAAACATGAACATACTGTGGTGGACACTCTCTAAAGTAACTCCCAATCAGTCAAATATTTGCATAATCCCCTCCTTTGAATGTATGTAAAACCTGGAACTTGATTCTAGCCAATAAGTATATAACATCTATGTGGCCTGAAAGTAAGGTGCCGCTGTAACAGATATCTAAAATGTGAGACTGGCTTTGGAACCAGACAGTGGGTCAAGGTGAGGACAATTTGAAAGAGAATGGTAGAGAAAATTTGAACCAATATGAACAGACTATTGGTAGACATTTGTTTTATTTTTATTTTTTAATTTTACAGTTGTGGGGTATATATGAGGATTTGCTACATAAGTTGATAAGGTGAAGGCAAGGAAGGTTTGAGCTTCTAGAGAGTCCTCTTCAACAGCCCATTAGTGAGCATGGTAGTCAATGAGTGGTTGTGGGCCCCTTATCCCACCTCCCTCCTTTAGCAGAGCCCAGCTTCTATTTTTCCCACCTTTGTGCCCATATCCCCAACTTTTAGTACCTTGCTAGTAGAATTTTGGATGCTAATGTTCTGCCTATGAGAGCTATAATGAAGTGAAACATATGTTATTGGAAACTATAGGAAGAAATATCTTTGTTATGTAGTGGAAGAGCATTTAACAAAAGTTTTATCTGCACTTGTGTGGAAAGTTGAACGTTTAAGTAATACATTTTGTCATATAACTAAGGAGATTTCCAAAGTGTTGAGATGGGCTTGACTGTTTCATCTTGCTTATAGTAAAATGCAGGACATGAAATGTAAATTGAGGAATAGACTGCTAAACAAAATTCAAGCAGAACTGGATAATTTTGAAAATTATTAGCTACTCAAGATAGCAAAAGACACTAGAATTAAGAGATTTGCCACTGTCAGGAAAGTATGCTTTAGAGAAAAGACTGAGGGTATGATTGCCTCATTATAAAACCTTTTGCTAAAATCTCAGAAAGATAAAAAAAATCATTGTATCAATCACCCAAATAAACTTTCAAGAGATTAAGGATGTAACTTGCAGATCTTTCTAATCAGATCAAAGAGTCACTATGTTATTTAAGATGTTGAGAATGGTTTAAAAAAAAGAGAGAGAAGTTTAAAAAAGTATTTAACTTCAGATCAATTAATTTAATGTCAAATAATATTTGCCAGTACATTAAACATTATTTATATGTAAGTGTTAATATTAAATTTTAAACTTAAATCTCTACATTAAGTCTCTGGTACATTGCTATCATTGCAGCAAGACTACAATGTTCATTACTTTACTGTTTAGACAGTGAGACATTCAGGGATAGATATTTCTTTGACTTCCCAGTACCAACTTATTCCTGCTTTGTGAAAAGGTTTCCCATAAATATTTCTTTTTTTTTTTCTTATTTTATTTTATTAAGGTGTGGAGTACAATTTGGAATTAGATATAGAAGTGGATATCGTATAGGTAAAGTTTGAGCCTCCCTTTAGTCTATACATTTTGCCTGGTTTGAGATCAGGTACCCTCATTGATGCTGTGCCCACCCCACCCCCTGCTACCCTGGCAGTATCCCACTACTGCCAATCTCTTTCTTTTCTTTTCTTTTCTTTTAATTATTATAATGTTTATTTTAGATTCATGGGGTACCCATGCATATTCATTACATGGTCATATTGCTTGGTGGTGGGGATTAAGTCTTAGTGGCCCATTCCCCACAAATATTTCTAAAATAAATGAATAAATAAAAGAAAAATGAGATCTCACTAAATTAGAAACAAGTAAAGAAACACATATTCATATATTATAAAGGCTAAATTATGTATTTTTCCTTTATTATTATTTTTTACGACATTTTAAGATGCTAAATGATAACACTAAGCACTTAAAAAAAGAAAGAAATCTTTGAATTTTGTTTGATGTGCTGAGTATCAGAGACAGACTCTTTTAGACTGGTTTAGCAGGGGAACAAATTGGAATGAAAAATGCTCTAGGCAACATGCTTATTGATTTTATTAAATGAGTAGAGGAGAGATATCTGTTTAGCATTACTTGTTGAGAAACATCACTATCTGAAGAATATAAAAGGGTCAATGCCTCTTATGGAATAGTTATCTGATGCCTGAAGAAATATATGAGTCTGAAGTTTGAATATTTTATTCAAATGAAAAGATGATAAAGAAAATGGAACATTTTTGCTATCATCATTATCATATTTGGAACTTAATTGTGCCCAAAGGTTTATTTTTTATTATTTTATTTTTATGTGAAGTGTCTCTCAGCAAGTATATTTGCATAATAATTTTATTGTTGTTGTTGGCTGCTGGTATTTTTTTTCTTTCTGGGTGAAAGTCTGCCTTCTGAAATATGTTTACTACAAAATCACATATTGCCTGTTTGCAAAACATTTCCAGTGTTTGAAGAGTTTGAAGAGGCCTGTTTTATGCAACTTCTGAATGAATTATTATTGCTGATTTTTAAACAAGCTATCTTAAAAATAAAAATTAGTAAATTATTAGACAATTTTTCATATGATCATTAAAAAACAGATGATAATATTGACTCCATGAGACTCTTTCAGATATAAGAGAGCCCAAAGTAGCATCTGAAATTAAGACATCTTAGTGGATTTCAGATTATCCATGTATAATTTCTTGAAGCTGGTTTTTTTTGCCAGGTACAATTTGACTACCTTGTAAATGTTTTTCCCACGTTTGATGACCACCATGTCTTTATTACACATAGAAAACATAAAGTAGCCGGGTTCGGTGGCTCAGCCTGTAATCTGGCACCTTTGGGAGGTTGAGGTGAGTGGATTGCCTGAGTCCGGGGGTTTGAGATCTGCCTGGGCAACTTGGTGAGACCTCATCTCTACAGTCAAAAATTAGCCAGGCGTGGTAGCGCGCACCTGTAGTGCCAGCTACTTGGAAGGCTGAGGCGGGAGGATCGCCAGAGCCCAGCAGGTCGAGGCTGCGGTGGCCGGGAGCAGCCACTGCACTCCAGTCTGGGTGACAGAGTGAGACTCCAACTGGAAAAAAAAAAAAAGAAAACAAAATATTTTTGTGAATGCAGATATATACAAGTACAATTATATATTCATCATTGTTTCTCCAAAGCTTTTAACAATTTTAAAGCACATTACTTTTCAATATTTCATACATATTCTTCCTTTATTTATTCTAGATGTGCTTAAAACTTGGATAAAAATAATCAGCCGGGCTCGGTGGCTCAGCCTGTAATCCCTCGCCTTTGGGAGGCTGAGGTGAATGAATTGCCTGAGCCCGCAGGTTCGAGACCCGCCTGGGCAGCGAGACCTCATCTCTACAATAAATCAAAAAATCAGCCGGGCGTGGTAGCGCGCGCCTGTAGTTCCAGCTACTTGGAAGGCTGAGGCGGAAGGATCGCCGGAGCCCAGCAGGTCGAGGCTGCGGTGGCCGGGAGCGGCCACTGCACTCCAGTCTGGGCAACAAAGTGAGACTCCAACTCAAAAAAAAAAAAAAGAAAAAGAAAAAGAAAAAAATAATCTACACCAAAATATATAGTATAAAAATATTCCTTTTGAATAAAACTCTAGATGTGTTTAAAACCTGGATAAAAATAATATATATCAAAATATACAGTATCAACAATGTTTTGTTTTTTGTTTTTTAGTTGGAGTCCCTCTCTGTCACCCAGGCTGGACACTGAGGGCCACCACATCCTCAACCTGCTGGGCTCAGACAATCTTTCCGCCCCAACCTTCCAAGTAGCTGGAACAATAGGCATGTGCCACTACGCCTGGCTAATTTTTTTTCTTTTTCTTTTTTTTTTTGGATTTATTGTAAAGACGAGGCCTCACCAAATTGCCCAGGCTGGTCTCAAACCCCTGGGCTCAGGCAATTCTCTTGCCTCTTCCTCCCAAGGTGCTGGGATTACAGGCATGAGCAGCCTTGCCCAGTTTAGAATGTTATTTATTTATTTATTTATTTATTTATTTATTTATTTATTTATTTATTTATTTTTGAGTTGGAGTCTCACTCTGTCGCCCAGACTGGAGTGCAGTGGCCGCTCCCGGCCACCACAGCCTCGACCTGCTGGGCTCTGGCGATCCTTCAGCCTCAGCCTTCCGAGTAGCCAGAATTACAGGCATGCGCTACCACTGCTGGCTGATTTTTTGATTTATTGTAGAGATGAGGTCTCGCTGCCCAGGCGGGTCTCGAAACCGTGGGCTTGGGCAATCCACTCCCCTCAGCCTCCCAAAGGCGCAGGATTACAGGCTGAGCCACCGGGCCCGCCAGAATGTTATTTTTTAAAGGGTGTATTGTAATTGTAATATTAGTTATTTTCATTTAAGAGGGACTAATATTGATCATTAGAATTATTACTAGATTTTCAAAACGAGGCATGCTATAGATTTGCCACCAGTTAAAATGGACTACTTCTCTTTATAATTTCTATAAAGTCTTCAAAGGGAAATGTTTTATTTATAATTTATAATTGATAGTTTATAAATTATAAACTATAAACGCCACAGTTCACATAGTCAATATGTAAGAGCAAAAGAGAAAAATAGAATTAACAACTATTTAAGATGCATAGTCAGCATTTTATGATTCTTTCTCTATTTTTTTCCTAGTAACCTTCATTTTTTCTGTATTTTATCTCAATATAACTTACAATATTTTTGCCTTGTCGTACTAGGCAATTGAATACAATTAATGATTTTTAAGACATTAATTTTATCATGCCAACTATAAAAAATAAAATAAAATCAACATTTTATTCTTTTAAATTAAAAATACAAAATTTTAATTTTATAACTAGAAAGTAATTTCTACAGATACAAATTTAAGTTCTGAATCTTGGTCTACTACATGTTTTCTTCATATTTTCTCAATATTCCGTTGATCTGATATTTAGTACCTTTACATATAACTTCATATATAACGTTGGTAGAGTGTTTTTTTCACAATTAACAAGATTACTTTTACCAAAAAATGCGAGGTTATTAAATTGTTTAAAAGACGTAAAAGCGACTATTGCAAGGAAGGACCCAAGAAAAGTGGAATTATTTTTCAGAGGGCAAGGCCCTTATAGTACAGGTTTCTCCTGCTAGGTAAGTGTTCTAGGAAACTATCAGCATTAGTGTACCAGCCAGCATTGTTTTGAGAGGCTACAATGAGCTTCAGTTAATTTTTTTTTTTTTTTTAGATTCTTTCAATGATTTTGACCATTTCAGGAAGAGTGATAATGATACTCCACACCTGTCTACGCTACACTGCATGTGCTCCAGTTTTTGACCAAACACAGCAGGATCCCTACACCTCACACTCTCTATTCACCTGAACTCGCCCTGTTTGTTTGTTTCCCTAGATGAAAAGTCTTCAAAGGGAAATGTTTTGACCATGTGGAAGAGGTGAAAAAAATGGCAAAAGCCCTAAAAGACATCAAAATTAACAAGTTACTAAATTGTTTTAAATAGTGAGAAAAATTTCTCCATAGGTATATGGCATCAAATGAAGAGTTTTCTGAAGGTGACTGAAGTTTAAACATGCAAAAATAAATATGCAATTAAAAAAAAATAAATTCTGTGTCTCTTTTGGGTTCTCTTTCACACATTTTTTTTTCCTGAAGGTCAATAATTATCCAGTGAAAAGCAGCATTTCTTTATTTCTTCTTTAATGTCATATTTAGTTGTAAAATAGCTTCTTCAATAGGAAATTCACAAAATCTCACTGTAAAGTGAGAAAGGAGTGAATTTCTCTCACAGGATTTGATATATGAAGTTATTTTTTACATACGTGATACAGAGTTATTATGGAGGTGAAAGAATTGCACACATTTACTTCTCTCCTCTCTCTTACCTAAAGTATGACAGAAATTGAAGATCCAGTCCTAGTCAACTTTGTAAGTGAATTATTTATTTCATTCTCATTTTCACTTTATTTTTTCTCTCAGTATACGCTTTCTATCATTGACGCCCCTATGCTACTCTGTTTGGATGAATCTTCTATATGTGTGATGCACACTAAATGCTCTTTCTTATAATACAACATATTTTCATTTATTTCATCTTCTTGTCTTACATATCCAAAACACTTCCAGTCTGATTTATCCCACATTGCTGTAGGATATGCTGAGTTACATAAATAAATCTGATATGAAGATTTTATGTATACATCGAAATGTCTAAAAATATCAATGAGAATTTTTGGAGGGTAAAGAAAAAACAACCGATAACAACCATAGCATATTCAGAATGAATATGCTCAAATGAACTAACATTTTTAATAAACACTCTTATTCATATCACACTCACCAAATATAAAAAATGATATGAGATTACAGAAAACAAAAACAGTAATAGCTACATGAAATTTGCCTGTTGTATTTTCATTAAACAATTTTAATTTTATTAACATTTGATGTCTTCATTGCTTCACTTTTGAAATAGTGTGACAATAGATTATGTAAAGGACATTTCACTTGAATACCATATCAAGAGTATTCATAGCCATCATATATTAACAAATAAAATTGTAATTTGAGGATTCATGCTCTAAAAATCCTAGCTCTTATTTTCTATTGCTATAATAATATACTTAGCAATATTTAAACAATAATGATGAAAAATGTATGATACATATCATATTTTATCAAAAGAATTGACAATATACTAGAATATACAGACTACTTAACAGATCATTTCATTGCATTGCACAAAACTATGATAGCTTATGTATCTAGTATTCTGGGCACACTCAGTCTTCATAGTGGGAATGGCAGATTAACATCAATGCAATTGAAGAGTAAATACAAGTTCAAAATATTTTACTCAAAATGTTTTCTGCAAAAATTAGATTAAAAAAAATTCAGAAGGGTAATGAAATTCATATCACATTTCCCTTGACTAAGCATATTTGATGTATCATTCATTCTACATCTGGTATTTACAAAAATTGAGACACCCCATCAACTAGCCCTGGTTTTTTGTTTTTGTTTTTTGTGTGTGTGTGTGAGTTGGAGTCTCACTCTGTCGCCCAGACTGGAGTGCAGTGGCCGCTCCCGGCCACCGCAGCCTCGACCTGCTGGGCTCCGGCAATCCTTCCGCCTCAGCCTTTCAAGTAGCCGGAATTACAGGCATCAGCTACCACGACCGGCTGATTTTTTTATTTATTGTAGAGATGAGGTCTTGCTGCCCAGGCGGATCTCGAACCCGTGGGCTCAGGTAATCCACTCACCTCAGCCTCCCAAAGGAGCTGAGCCACCTCTGATTTACTCTTTTATTGATGTATCGATCCAACTTCCTTAAACATTCATACTTAAGCCATTTTCACTGATGACATAAATCCATTATTCTCATTATGTGTTGGTCTTCTCTATTTCACAATGTTCTTTCTATTCTTGTTCATTATACCAAAGCTTATAATATAAAGGCAAACTCATGAAACAAGCATATTTTATGAGTTACCATAATTCTTCTCTTATTTAGAATACTTTTAGCACTTAACTATGTATTTTATTGCCTTTGAGTTATGTATGTATCTATTGCAATTCCAATCATATAGTAGAAAGTTTATGTCAAAATTCACAAGCTGAAAATGTAATTTATATTAAGATTCGAAAAATAAATAGCCAGGGCTATTTGTGAGAAGGTCAGTTTACAGGACTTAAACTACCTGACATTGAGACTTACAGTCAAGTTATACTAATTAATACAATGTGTTATTTGCACAATGATAGATAAATAGACCAATGGGACAGGGTCTACAAGTAGCTTACACGTTAATTATTTCCAGATATATAAAATCTGTGACACTGCCATGCTATGGTAAAGACAATATGTTTAATAAATTTTATTGGATCAATAGAATATCTACATCGAAAAGTAAATAATCTTAATACCCAACTGATAGCATACACAAAACAGTATGCTTACGCTGTTGACATAGCAAATATTTTAAAATTAGACTTAAAATGTTCCAATTATAAGATTAAATTGGTACGTGAGACTACATTTAAATTAAGTGTATCACTTCTTAAAAATAACCCATAAGTTGAGTTAAAAAAAAAAAAAGAAAAAACAGAGTGGAAGAACATATTTCTAATATATATCTAAAAAATGACTTGTTTTCAAAACAAATAATTCAATTGGCAAAAGGCAGAAAACTTAAAATGGAAAAATTTCTATAAGAGGCAGTTTACAAAAGACTATCTGAATTGTTTCTAAACATATGGCAAATGTGTTTATTTCTGTTAGTTTCAAAGATAATGCAAATTAAACATTTGCATAAAACAACTAAATATTCACAGGAATAGTTAAGATTAATACTTACTATATATACATATTTTTTTAAAATGAGTGATACCAAGTATTGGCTAGAATATAGACCATCTAGAACCTATGCTTATTATTTTGGGGATTATAAATTGGTAGAATGATGCAACTACTTTATAAAACACGTTTGATATATCTACTAAAGCTTCCCATATCTCTGACAAAGGAATTCAACTCTTAACTATTACACAAAAGAAATATGTGCATATGTTTACCAAAAATATACACACAAATGTCTATGCCATCACTACATTTATAATAACACAAAACTATAAATAACCCATAAAGAGTAGAAAAGGATAAACAGAGTGGCTCATCCCTGTAATCCCAGAAATTTGGAATGCCTAGGCAAGTGAATTGTTTGAGCCCAGGAGTTCAAAACCAACCAGCCTAGTCAATATAGTGAAACGTCATCTGCAAAATATCAAAAAATTAGGCAGATGTGGTGATGCATGCCTGCAGTCCCAGCTATGCAGGATGCTGAGGCAGAAGGACAACCTGAGCTCAGGAGGTCCAGCCTATGTGATGGAGTGAGACTCTTATTAAAAAAAAAAAAATTAGCAGGTGATAAATGTATACTGCGCTGTAGTCACACATAAGGGTATAAAATGGTAAACACAATAAATTGACTTTTGTTACATTGAAAAATAAAGGGGAATCTCCCAAAATAAAAATGGGCAAAACAAACTAGAAGCAAAATAAAATGACACAGAATCATAGATTCTTCCCTTAAATATATTTCTATTCTTTATTTAACTTGAAGGATGAGATGCCCAATCATTCTCTCTTAGATGGATTGCCTTCTGGTTTGGAGAAGGATAGCAAGGAATAATATGGGTATTTGTGCTAGATCAGGTGACATAGATTATTTATTGCAACATTCTGCTACACAATTAACACAGCAAATAAAATAGTGCTTTCTGTAATTTCTTTTAATTGATTTTTAAATTGAAATATTATCTATTCTTAAATTTGTTCAACACAAAACACTGATTTATGTAGGCATTCTTTTGCTTTAAAAAACTCATTCTAATGTTTTTATATGACAACTAGTATGCTCTAAATATTCATTGTAATGATACCATTAATTTTTATTTCAACCCTGGAAACTTCCTTGACATGAAAAATTAGCAGACTTCTAGTATATTTCTGTGGCAATCTCTTTGAAGTGATTGATAATTTTATGTCTATAATTTCATTGTTTATAGTTTCTGTCAAAACTTCTTAGTTAACTGAATGTCAGGAAAGGCAATTGTTTTCATTATTTAAAACTGAAATTTGCCGGGCTCGGTGGCTCATCCTGTAATCCCGTGCTTTTGGGAGGCTGAGGTGAGTGGATTGCCTGAGCC
>NW_007260576.1:361895-376478 GCF_000164805.1 Carlito syrichta | reverse complement strand
CGTGGCTGGGAGTGGCCACTGCACTCCAGTCTGGGAGACAGAGTGAGACTCCAACTAAAAAAAAAAAAACAAAAACCTGAAATTTTATTTTGTTCCATTTTTGCAGAAAAGAGAGATCAATTTATAAAACATTTTAAATTATTTGGTGTGCTATATAATTTCCAACCATTATAAGAAAGTAAGTTTGTAATAGTTATATTATTTTAAAATACTAGACAGGCACACACATTTTTGACAAGAATTTCAACATTTAAAAATAAGATATTTCATACAAATGTATAGTCTTTATTCTGGTGCAGATGTGTCTGATAAATATTTCCTTCCTTCCTTCCTTCCTGCTTCTCCTCCTCCTCCCTTTTCTTTTCCCTTCCCATCTCTTCCCTTCCCTTTCCTTCTCTCCCTCACAGTCTCTCTCTCTTTCTTTGTTTTTGAGAGACAAGGTCTTACTCTGTCACCCCAAGCTGCAGAGCAGTGGCACTATCACAGGTCATCACAACCTCAAAGTCAAACAAGCCTCCTTCCTCAACCTCCTGAGTAGCTAGGACTGCAAACATACGTCACCATGTGTGATTTATTTATTTATTTATTTATTTATAGATGAGATCCTACTATGTTGTCAGGCTGGAGTACAGTGGCATGATCACAGCTCACCACATCTTCAAACTCCTGGCCTCAAGTGATCCTTCTGCTTTTTCTAAACCCCAAAGTTCTGGGATTAGAGGCATGAGCTACTGCACCTGGCCTGATCAATATTTTAGAAGCAATAATTTTATTTACAATATCATTATTGATTATACATTTGGCAAGTAGTTCTATGTAACTACTGTACACATATTATGGCCATACTACCCATATAAAAATATTTGTGTGTTAACACCTGCTAGAAAGGTTTTCAAAATTTGTAAGAGTATATAGAATTATCACTTGTAATAAAATTAAGAAATAATTAGCTAAAGTTATGTATGTTTAGGTACAGCAAATGTACCTAAAACTAGAACAAGAAACTCCAGTGGGAAGAGATTCACTTCTTAAATGATGACTGAATTATGCTACAGACCTGTTTCCAATGAAATAACCATATGCAGTAAATGGTATTATAAAAATACATCTAAAATATAGAGAATTTGTCCTAAGGGAAAACTCTAATTGGAGAAAAAAATCCTTAAGAATATTTGTAAAATTTCTTGAATACCAGAATAGTCTATAGCATTTGCGTCATAATCCACTTTTTTCCCCTGCCACCCTTAGCTCGGTGTGAAAAGAGTTCTAGTCCAGGAGTATGTAGCTAAAAAGAGCGAATTCTTCACTTCTTTAGCTCCCAACTGAGGACTATGACAACTCCCCAGAAGGTTGATAAACTAGCATTTCTCATCACTCCCAGGTTCCTATTGCAGAAGCTAACTCCAGGCAATTGCAGTCAAAATGTCCAGTAGCCCTCATGCATAGAAGAAAGGTTTTACTTGTTTCCAGGCAGGAAATACTGGAACTTCAATTTATCTTGCTCCAGCTTACTCATAGACTGAGGTTCCATGCTGAGGGAGTCAAAGTATAAAGATCAGAGGTAACCACTGCTGCCCAGATCTCAGTTTATAAAGTAGGATGCCACTCTGGAAGAAGTAGCAAACTGTCTCACCTATCATCTCGGGAAACTTGATTCAGAGATTTTGTGCAATGCGAGAGGCAAACCATAAGAACAAACTCTGAAGCTCTCCTCAAAAGAACTGGCTTTACTTATAGCACAATGTAGGCCTTTATATATGGCCTACTTTATTTATAGCATATATACTGACTTTTTATGTGTAGCATAGGCGAAGTCTAAAGATGCCCTTGACAATAACACAGATTTTGGTGGAAATCCACTAAGAGAAGACTGGTAGATTCAGAAGAGCAACAAAATAAACTTCATACCAACTAGTTTACCAGAGAATGAAAGGTAAAGAAGGGATTAAAAAAGAAAAAGGCACAATTATCTAGCAACGAGTGGAGCCAAACTGGTGGCTATGATAACCAACAGAGGCAGATAGCTTTACAGAGGAAATTAGATACTCAAAGAGAAATTTTTGCAACCACTGTCATCCTAGAATGATTCTTTACAGGCTCAAAGGTGAGTTTTTTAAGAGGTGAATCAAAGCATCACACGATGGAATTTACTAGTTAATCCAGACAAGTCACTAAACAAATATATTAGCAAACAACAATAATGTCGACAAGCATTGGAAGAAGGGGAAGTTCATATACATAAATCCTACAATATACTATATGAAACATCTGGTTTTGAAAAAAAAGTACGACACACATAGACACAAGAAAGCGTGAGTCATTGATAAAGAACCAAAAGCAAGCCACAGAAACTGTGAGAGGACCTAGGTGTCATTCTTAACAAAGACTTTTAAATAGTCATCATGCATATGTTAAAAGAACTGGAGGGAACCATCTTTAACTAAATAGAAAAAAGGATGATGATGATGATAACGATGACATCAAATACAGCATCTCATTAAGGAGATATACGTTAAAAAACCAATGGTAATTCTAGTGTTAAGAGATTTAATAACTGAAATGAAAAATTTACTAGGAAGAATCAACTGGCAATATAAATCAGCCATCTCGATAGACACAGAAAAAATACTGAATAAAACTGAGCACCACTTCCAAAAACTCTCAACAAAAGTTGGAATGGAGATAGCATCCTCAATATAATACAAATATTCTACATCAACTCCACAGCTAATATAATACTTAATTGCTACTCTGAACTGAATGCTTATGCTGCCCAAAATTTATAGATCAAATCCCTATTTCCCATTGTGGTGGCATTTGCAGATGGAGCTTTGGAGAGGTCATTAGGGCATAAGACTGATGTTCTCACGACAAGATTAGTGCCTTTTTTACTAGACAGTGCTGAGTTTGCTTTCTCTCTCTGCTCTGTTTTCTGTGAGGATACAATAGGCCATCTGCAAGCAAGGAAGCAAACTCTTCCCAGATACTGGATCTGCCAGCACCCTGTCTGTGGGCTTACCAGACTTCAGAACTGTGAATAATAAATTGCTATCGTGTAAGTCACTCAATGTATGGCAATTTGTTATAGCAGCCTGAACTGACTAAGACAATGGTAAGAGACTAAATATCATCTCTCAAGATCAGGAACAAGATACAAGATACTATTGTCTATATATTCAACATAGAAGTTCTGTTTAGGAAAAATAGGCAAGAAATTTTTTGAAAAGCCATGCAGATTGCAATAACATCAAGATTAATAAATTACTTATGTATAATACTTATGTATAATACTTACATTGAGAACTCTAAAATATTTTTTAAAGTAAATCAAAGAAAGTCTAAATAAATGTAAAAACATTCTATGTACATGAATTGTAAGACTGAATATTGTTAAAATGATGACTGCTCTACAGCTTCAAAGTAATCCCTATTAAAATTCTAACTTATTTTTATAGAGATCGAGAAACTTATCTTAAAATTAGTATGAAAATTGAAGAGTCTGAATAGTCAAAACAATCTTGGAAAAAAAATCTTTTAAAGCTTACTACAAAGCTAATGTAAACAAGACTATGCAGTATGGGCATAAAATAGACAGATAGATAAATGCAACTTAATTGAGACTTCATCAGTTGACCCACATTTACAGTTAATTTGTTTTAAACAAAGATGCCAAAAAAGTTAATGAGCAAAAAAAGTTTGCTTAATGTATTAGTCTGAGGTAACTTTATATCTATTTCAAGTAAATGAGTTTGGACCACTTTCTTACATTATCCAACAAAACCTCAAAATAACTCAACACCTAATGTCAGAGCTAAAGTTATAAAATCCTTAAAAAATTAGGAATACATTTTTGTAAACTTGGATTAGCCAAAGCTTTTATAGATAGAACACTAAAAGCAAAAGCAACAGCAAAAAAGAGATAAATTGTGATATATCTAAGTTTTTAAAAATGTGTTTCAACAGTCATCAACAAGAAAGTATAAAGTTTATGCACAAAATAGAAGAAAATGTTTTAAAATTATTTATCTGATAAGACCTAATCTGGAATATGTCATTTATTCAATAATAAAAATCTAACACCTTTTAGAGATTTACAAAAATATTGCAAAACATCACTAGCCATCAGAAAAAATGCAAATGAAAACCATAATGAGGTATAATTTTATACTTACTGAGTGGTGGGTACACTTAAAGCCCAGACATTTCTGCCACTATGTAATGCAACTCTGTAACCAAAAACTATCTTTACACCCAAAGCTATATAAATAGAAATAAAGTAATAATTTATAAACACATGAATTCACACATACTAAGATGATTATAATGCAAAAATAATAAAGACATGTTGATGAAAAATGTAAAGAAACTGGAACTATCACATGGAGGATGTGGTGTAAAATAGTGAATTCACTTTTTAAAATAGTTTTTCAGTCTTTCAAAATATGGTATACTATTTGACAATAAATACAAAACAAGTACTAACACATGCTACAACATGGATAAACAACGAAAACAAAGCATTAAGTATTTGAAGCTAGTCACAAAAGACCACTTTGTATGATCACATTTATATGAAATGTCAAGAATTGGCAAATCTGTAGAGAAAGAAAACAAATTGGTGGTGGCCTTGAGCTTGGAGGTTTGGTGAGAAATGATAAGGTAATGCTAACAGGTACAAAATTTCTTTTTAAGGTAATGTTCTAAGTTGTTTCTATTTTTTTTACAATTAATTGTTATAATAACTTCATAAATCTGTAAATATATTAAAATATTAAATTATATGATATGTGAATTATAACCCAATAAAGTTGTTACCAAAAATAATTCTCACTGGTGATAGATAGGAGATTATTTAGTAATAGGTTATGACAGAAGTTTCATTCACTTGGAGCAAAGGACTCTGGAAAAATTACAACCCATTTTTCTCAAATAACTGCTTAAAAACAATATCAAATTATTGATCTTTCCTGATCACATAACTTGGTAAATACTTCTGATTCATAGTTCTTATGGCACAAAGAAAGATTTTGACTTCTAAAAAAATGCACTTTTTTCTTAAAGTTCATACTTCATATTCCCTGGAAAACCCAGTTGCTTTGGACTTTTTAGAACCTATTGTTTTGAAATGCTAATTATGTGTTTTCCCTTTTTTAAATAACATCCTTTTCATGTTTTAATTCTTAGTTCAGTTTTTAAATTATTCCTAGTTAATTACTTCCACTTATTGTTTTTTCTCTGTACTTTATTTTAATTAATCACCCCCTGTAATTGTGTTGGGGGGTTTGTCTATTGTACTTTCATATCCAAGAACCAGAATTTAGACTATTCCTTCTACAGTACTACCATCTATCTGAGTGACAAGTTTCCTGCTTTTTATATGCCAGAGATAACAAATGAAAAAGGAGAACTAAGAGATGGAATGTGTTCACATGAGACAAGGTGAGGCAGAACTGTAGGATCTCAGGATACCAGCAACATGGTTTTGTGAGGTAGAGTGAGAGTGGATGTCAAGGTACTGATGAAAATACAGAGCTAACAAGCCATTGACTTGAAGAAAATATAAAGGTTGAATGACCTGCTGTCCTGTATACATGTACAAATTAAGCTTTTGAAAGGTCTGAGAACTACTTTTCACCCCTTAGAGGTTATGTTTTACTCACAGCTCAAATCATTTCTTTTGTTTCTTGGCTTAGGGTGCCATCCTTCTGTGTTGATAAATAAATACTTATTTTTTTTTAATAAGGGTGTATTTCCTGATCCAATGATAAAATTGTTAAATATTTCCTGATTTAATTTTCAAAATTTCTATACTTGTTTAATGTCCCTAATTAACTTGATATTGGGCAGTAGATAATTTTTAAATATATCTTCTACATAGGATCATATATATGCCTGTGTAGAAAATTGAAATTTAAACATAACTGTATAATCACCATTCCTCTTTTACTTGAAAAGAATTTAGATTTAAGTCACATACAAAAATAAATTATTATTTCAATTTTAAGGGAATTCTATATCCTTTTCTCTAACTGTTAATAATTTTTATACCTTATATTAATGTATTTTTTCTAAAATTTATAATTTGTATCTGAAAACATTTGTTTAAATATGGAATTATTTATCTTCAGAAAACTGGAGTGTTCAATTTTTTCTGTAAAATGTAGTGGAATATGTTAATTTGACAGTAGCAGAAAGTTTCTCAACAATTTCCCAAGATTCTTTCAAAAGGACTTGAGTTTCAGATTCCAAAGAAAACTAGTGAACTTCAAAATGGAATAAATATGTAGTGGGTTTCAACACAATTAGAACAATATTTGTTTTCAGCAGTGATAATTAATGGTGTTTGCTTAATATTAGTGATCTGAAACTACACATATAATGTGAGAGAAAATAAATCAGTACTTTTGTTTTATTTATGTTATATTGTGTTTTCAAGAACTAGAATTCTTTATTTGGATGAACAAGATAAAAATACAAGATGGTAAGTTTTCAGATGTAATATGGAGGATAGATGATGCAATGTGTATGATTAAGATGCAAGATAAAATATTACAGATGCAATATAAAAGAATTAAGTAAAAACCTTTGTTCTGAATGTTATTTATGAATAAGAGTATAAAATAATTTATTCTTATTCTGTCTAGGTATATCTATCTGTCATCTATGTATTTATATATCTATGTATGTGTCGATGTATGTATGTATCTATGCATATCTATCTATCTATCCATCAATCAACAATCGTGATCTAAAGTGACCAGTGTAGAACTAAATAGGTTTCTTAACAGTCAGATCAATTCTAGTGATACCATTTTCCACTAACAAAATGATGGCTTCTTAAAGAAGTGACTGCCGATATATATGGGTCAGAGAATATACAGAGTGATACAGAGTGAGGTGCCTGCATCTTAATGTAACAAATAATAAAATAACTAATGACAGTGTAAATGTATGCCAATTGAAGAGTAGACCTCCTGAACAAAGACAAACAATTGGCTCTTTAATGAAAAGGAATGTAAGTGATAGTGAATTAAATCTGTAGTACACTTAAGTTCATGATTTTAAGATTATATTAAAATGTCTAGTCTTCCTCAAAGGATTTCAGCAAAACATTTTATTAGCTTTATGTATGTATGTATGTATGTATGTATGTATCTATCTATCTATCTATCTATCTATCTATCTATCTATCTATCTATCTTTCTATCTATCTATCTAATTTTAAAGGTGTGGGGTACAATTCAGGGTTAGGTGTACAAACGTTGATTATGCAGTTACCCTTGTTGATGAGGTGTGTTCCTCCCTTCCCTAGCAGTTTCCCTCAATTCAATCCCGCCCCCTCCCCTGGCAGTTTCCCACTACTGCCAATCCCTTTCTTATATAATTATGATAGTTGTTCAATGTCTGCTTATGAATGAGAGCCTATGGTACTCTGTTCTTTGTTTCTGTGATAGATCGCTGAGTATGAGCTACTCTAAATCCATCCAAGTTGCTGCAAAGTTCGTATGTTTGTCCACCTTTTGGCTGCATAATATTCCATTGTGCATAGGTAACACATTTTTTTTAATCCAGTCCAGATTTGATGGGTGGCATGGTTGGTTCAATGTTTTTGCTATTGTGAATAGAGCTGCAACAAACATATGTGTGCAGGTATCTTTTTGGTAGAATAATTTGAGTTCCTCCTGGTATATTCTCGATAGAAGGATTGCTGGGTCATATGTAAGGTCAATTTCTAGTTCTTTCAGAAATCACCACACTGTCTTCCAAAGAGGTTGCACTAGTTTGCATTCCCACTAGCAGTGTAGAAGTGTTCCTTTTTCTCTGCATTCTTGCCAGCATCTGTTGTTTGTTTTATCATGATGGCAATTCTTACTGGGGTTAGGTGGTATCTCAGTGTTTTTTTGATTTTCCTGTCTCTGATGTTTAGTGAGGCTGAGCACATTTTTATGTGTCTGTTGGTTGCCTGTATATCTTCTTTTGAGAAGTGTTTATTCATGTCTTTTGCCCACTTTTTAATAAGGCTGTTTGTTTGTTTTGTTTCCCTTTCGGCACGTTTGAGTCCCTTATAGATGCTAGATGTTAAGCCATTGTCAGGTATACAGTTGGCAAATATTCTTTCCCTATTCTGTGGGCTGTCTCCCTGCCCTCTTGATGATTCCTTTTGCTTTGGAGAAGTTCATCAGTTTGATGAGTTTCTATTTGTCCATGTTATTTCTTATAATTTTATTAGCTTTACAAGTGGTAGAATAATAACAGTAATCAGGCATTTAATCTATTTCTCTACATAAACTTTACCACTGGAAAACCATAGATTATTGTTGTATTATATTATTTCAATTAGTAAATAAAAACAATCTGACTTCAAACTTTACTCTTCTGCAACTCAATAAATAACAGGATCTATCTGACATTATCATCAGCTACTAACATTAAAAAAGAGCAAAAAATATAAATCCACATATGCCTCCTAGTTAAAAAAAAAAATCATCTATAATCTTACTAATTGTCTGGAACCAAATGCCAAGATTAAAGTAATACAGAGGACAGAGGGTATGTCAATTGGTCTGTGAGTGGGCAATAAGCAATTTCTAAGACAGTGGGAGTCTAAACAGATCATACTAAACAGATTGATATTCTTCAGGAAAGAAGGAAAGTATGAGAGTCTTTAGATTTAAAAAGACTTAAAAAATATATAGAGTTTAGTTTTTTAACGATTAAGCTATAGTGTTAAGAGATGTGTAACTGAATAATCAACATAGGTAATGATCACTATAATTTTAGAATAATTTTTACTTTTAGAGACACTAAGGGGATATTCATCAGAGTAGGCATATGAAGGGCCTCTGATATGCTTGCAAAGTAGATCTCTATTTTTTCTAAAAGCAAAAGGAGGCATTCTCACATATTGCAAATTAATAATCGCCTAATTTAATAGTCAATTATTTTTGTGGAGACTAGATACATGTCAATGTTGTGCATAATTGTTTAAAAACCTATAGCTTTCGATTCCAAATATAATTGGAATTATTCAAAAGGGATTTGGGTCTTTAAAATGGTAATTGCTGTAGCAGTGGTTAATTTAACTGAGAGTCAGCACTCCCTAGGGAGTAAATAGTTTTGTGTTATAAATAGGAAATTGTTTGCCAGCACCACAAATTAAACAGTAATAGGTCATGGAGTACAGGCTATCCTGACCTAAACTAAAATGCCATGAACAGAGCAAGTGGAACTTACAATTATAGTGTAAAGCAAAGCATATTTATTTATAAATCATATTCTCCTTATTAACAAAAATAAAGTCATTTGAGTTGAGGGTCTATAGAGTTACTATGACCTTATTTCTTAAATCATATCAATTGGGATTGGAGTCATATTAAAAATATACCCTGAATATGATACTGGCTTACCAATGTTCATGATTCATTGAACATCTCATTTAATAAATTATAATTTATTATACTTGAAGACACCAAGATTTGTGTTAAATTTGAATTTGAAGCCGAAGTTATTATATAAGTTTATGTATACACTTAAAAAAGAAAATAGGTATAGAATATGAGTTTCTCTTAGCAAAACAATTCTCATAATTTATATTTTGATGAATGGGGCTAATGAAATTAGTGTACAACATATCAATAAATCCTATTTTCTAAAATAAATATATTACATAGATTAAATACAAATTGTAAAGGTTTATATATATTTTATCAAAAGTTATATTCCAAAGAAGCTGTAAGGGTCTTTAAAAAAAAAAAATTAGCCAGGCTCGGTGACTCAGCCTGTAATCCCACGCCTTTGGGAGACTGAGGTGAGTGGATTGCCTGATCCCGTGGGTTCGAGACCCGCCTGGGCAGCGAGACCTCATCTCTACAATAAATCAAAAAATCAGCAGGGCATGGTAGCGCATGCCTGTAATTCTGGCTACTTGGAAGGCTGAGGTGGGAGGATCGCCAGAGCCCAGCAGGTCGAGGCTGCGGTGGCCGGGAGCGGCCACTGCACTCCAGTCTGGGCGACAGAGTGAGACTCCAACTCAAAAAAAAAAAAATTGAAACCCAGACAAAATGTGAAATATAATGAGTTTTTTACTTCTTTTTCTTAGGACAGACTTTCAAACTACCATCTTTCTCCATCTATCTTGTCTTTTTGTCTTGGCTCCTGTAACTACCATGGTATCAATGCTCTTCAATGTCCTTTCTTGTCCTCAGAGGGAAATGTTTTGCTGATATGGAAGAGGTAGAACAAAAAATGGCAGAAGCACTAAGGCATCACAATTGATGAGTTTAGTCAGGCTCAGTGGCTCAGCTTGTAATCCCACGCCTTGGGAGGCTGAGGTGAGTGGATTGCCTGAGCCCATGGGTTTGAGACCCGCCTGGCCAACTTGATGAGACCTCACCTCTATAGTAAATCAAAAATTAGCCGGGCGTGGTAGCACGGGCCTGTAGTTCCAGCTACTTGGAAGGCTGAGGCAGAAGGATCACCAGAGCCAGCAGGTCGAGGCTGTGGTGGCCGGGAGTGGCCACTGCTCTCCAGTCTGGGCAACAGAGTAAGACTCCAACTCACACACACACACACAAAAAAATTGATGAGTTCAAAAACTGACTTGAGCAATAGAAAAAGCATCTCAATAGGCAAATTGCATAAAACGAAGATTACTCTGAATATGACTGAAGTTTAAACATGTAAGATCAAATATACACTTTTTTTCACAAAGAAATTCCAGCTCGTTTGCCCCAATATAGTTACACATATTAACATAAATACATTTAATTTACATATTTTTAGTTTACAAAAATATTGAGCAGAAAGTAGAGTGCCTATGTGTTTCCTCTTGCTCCCCCTCAGTTTCCCATATTATTAACATCTTGCAGTAGTCTGTTACACTTATTAAACTGAAGAGTTAATATTGGTACATTAGTTTAATTAAACCCCATAGTTTACAATGGGGTTCACTCTTTGTGTTGTGTCTTCTATGGGTTCTGACAAATGTATGATATTTTCTATTTCACTCGCATACAAAATAGTCTTACTGCAGTAAAAAAATCTTTGTTCCTCCTAATAGCATCAAAATATATGCAAACTTCAGCTGATACTATAAAAAAGAATACAGAAATATTAATTTGTCCCCTATTGTTAAATAATTTGACTATTACAAATTCCTCACACTGAATGCCTGGCAACCATTGACGTTTTTCTTGTCTTCATAGTCATATCATTTTAAGAATGTCATGTGACTGTTGTCATACAGTATGCAGTCTTTTCAGATTTTCTTCTTTCACTTAGCAATATATGTTTATGGTGGCTCCATGTCTTTGGATGGCTAGATAGCTAATTTATTTTTATTGAGGAATAATATTCTATTGTACAAATTGTCCATTGTTTATTTATTTCATTAATCTATTGAAGGACTTTTTTGCTTTCAAGTTTTGCCTGTTACAGATAAAATTTCTAATAACATTTGTGTGCAGGTTTTTGTGAAAACGTGTTTTCTCGTCATTTGGGTAAATACCAAAAGCATAATTTCTGGACGCTATGGACAGAGTATGTTTAGTTTTGTAAGAAATTGCTCAACTGTCTTCCAAAGTGGCTGTGGCATTTTGCACTCCCACCAACAATGAAAGAAATTTCCTGTTACTCCATATTCTTGTCAACATCTGACATAGCCATTCTAAAATGTATGTTGTAGTATCTCATTGTCATTGTAATTTACAATTACCTATTGACATAGGACATTGAGCATCTTTTCATGTGCTTATTTACAGTCTAGATGTCTTCTTTTAGGTATATGTTCTGATCATTTGTCCATTTTTTATTTTATTTTTCCTTACTGTTGTCTTTTATGAGTTCTGTTTTTTTTAGTTTATTACCTATTTATTGATAGATTGACTATCATTTATCTATCTATCTATCTATCTATCTATCTATCTATCTATCTATCTATAATCTATCTGTCTATCCATCATCTATCTATTTTAGATTCAAGGAGAACACACGGAGGTTTGGGTATATTATGTGACAGTGAGATTTGGGTTTCTACATAGTCTGTTACCCAAATAGTGAGAATGGTACCCAGTAGGTACTTTTTAATGCTTGCGCTTCTCCCTCTCTTTTTAGGAGTCCTAGGTGTCTGTTGTTCCTATTCTTATGCTTATGTGTTTTCATTTCTTAATTAGGAGTTCTTTGAATATTTTGAATAACAGTACTCTATCAAATATGTGCTTTGCAAATATTTTCTTCCACTCTTTAGTTTATGAAGTTCATGCACTTCTATTGAAAGGATTAGCTCTATATCTACCACATTTTGTTATTACTCTTGAATAAGTACCCAAGAGACACTGTGTTCTGCCATTAATATGAGTTAGATGACTTACAGATTGCAAATAAATATTGGGCTCAAACTTCTCTAATCACTCAACAATAACCCTGGTGTCCGTAGCAAAATTTTCCTAGCATATTTAATGTACAGAATATTTACTCTAAATAGGACCTTGATCACTATGAAAAAAAGTTGCATATATAAGGGCATCTAACTAATCTATTATTTCTCAGTACAATGGATTGAATTGAATACTTGATAACAAACTGTAACTTAAATTACCCTCATTGACCACATTTGCGCAAGAAGAAATTCTAGTTCACTTACACAGTGTCTTCCAAACTCCAGTCAAATATTTTAAGTGTAAATACTGGATATGGCTTCATTATTTCTAAAATGCACATTTTTTCAAAGCAGCCAATTTTATAGCAGCAGTATCTTTCCTTGTATAATAAAAGGGTTTTGAAGAACAATATTTGGATGAGGTAAAAAAAAATACATTGTTTTTATGTGGAGACACAAACTATATGTTACACAAATTCTATTTCATAAATATTTTAATAGATATTGCATATATATTATTACAGAGACAATAATACATATATTATTGTTTAAAATGTTATAATGCAAAATAAAATATAGTATACAATTAAAATGTTATTGTTTTCTAAAATTAAAAATAAGATAATTGCTTAGAAAATGTTCTAAATTTAAAATTTCTAGACAGGTTCTCATGGAAAACTAGAAGTGAAACTGAATTTCTTCACAGAGTAGAGAATCCAATATTACAAGAAGGATTATACTTAATAGACTTGTCTAATGAAGACTAATACCAGTAATATATAAAGTTAAAATTAACAGCTTATTCCTTCATATTAACACAAAAAAGAGAACAAAGCACATATTTACTCTAAGAACGATTCAGCATTCATCAATGTAACTTAATAAAATTGGTTTGGGGATTAATGGTATATTCTAGAATTTAATGTTTGCCCAATGTTCTTGACTTGCAAAAAAAAAAAAATTTTTAATTGTATTTTGTTTTTATAGCATTGATGCACATATTATATATTTCAGTTGAAACATTGTCTTTATTATTGTAAAATTACACTGAAAATGCTTGCAAATTCTCAATTATGGTAAAAATAATATCTAGTTCAATATTGTATAACTTATGAAAAATTATTCAGGTAATAGCCTTACAATCTTTTCAAAAATATAAAATTACAAATTTAATATTTTGATGTGTTATAAGTATCAAATCATTTTATACCATGATAGAGTTAACTGTCCAATGGGCACTAATCTCATCCATAAAAGCTCTGTGCTCATAACCTAATTACAACCTGAATTCTTCACCTCCAAGTACCATTTCTTGGGGGAGTTGGTTGCAACACATAAATTGTGGGAAGATGAAAATACTTAGTCCTTAATATGGATAAAAATCAAAAGTAAAATTTTATATAAAAAATTATGATATTGATGCAAAAATGGACAGACTACATGAAGAGTAGACAAACATAAATAAATAATATTTATATATTTGTAATTACAAGTAGTTTTGCACATTTATATATGTCTATGTACCTGATAGAGATCTCAACTAAAATAAATGAGTATATATATATATATATGTCTTCCAGTAATTGGTCTTGCAGCAAATTACTAATTATTTAGATATAATTAAAGTATACAATTCTACAAATGTTTCAATAAAATGCATAGACAGATCAAATATTTGCATATAACAAACACATATTTAGTAACATTAGAAACAAATAAATTAGAAAGCCTGCTTAAATATAGAAGGAATGGTTAGCATAAATACATTTTAATATGCTAGAAAGTATAAAACATATCTAAATGCAATATCTTCAGTATATATTAATGTGCGATCTAGTGGACTTTCTATATTAAAAAATTATAACAAAAATAGGAAAAATAATTCAATATAAGAATGGAATGGTGTCACAGGTCATCCATCTTCTACCAAGGCATGACACAAAGGCTTTCATTAGATATGGTCTACTCAACTTTGGACTTCCTAGTCTCCAGAACTGGAGGACACAAATCATACTGAGCCAAAATGCACCCAGTGTTTTCTTCAGTTACAAACAAAATGAATTTTACCATGCTGCTACTGCATCCTCAACAACATTTACTAAAATACAATGTTAGCTGGGCTCAGTGGCTCAGCCTGTAATCCCGTGCTTTGGGAGGCTGAGGTGAGTGAATTGCCTGAGCCTGTGGGTTCGAGACCCTCCTGGGCA
>NW_007260576.1:351137-361875 GCF_000164805.1 Carlito syrichta | reverse complement strand
CCTGGGCAACTTGGCAAGACCTCATCTCTACAATAAATCAAAAAAAAAAAAAAATTAGCCTGGTGTGGTAGCGTGCCCTTGTAGTTCCAGCTACTTGGAAAGCTGAGCGAGAAGGATCACCGGAGCCTAGCAGGTCGAGGCTGCGGTGGCCAGGAGTGGCCACTGCACTCCACTCTGAGCAACTGGGTGAGACTCCAACTCAAAAAAAAATGATAAAAATAAATAAAATAAAATACCATGTTACCATATCATCTTTCACTCAAATACTCATTTCAGACCAGGAATCTCACAAGCTCAGCCATTTAATTCTCTTAGACTCCCCTATACAAAGTGGATGGTGCTGTTGAATGGTTTAAAGATAAAATTATGTGTATAAACAAGCTTAAAAGACCACACGAAGGACTTTCTGATAAAGGACAGAGATTGTGGATACACTTTATACTGGTTTAAACTACGGGCAAAGGGCCAGGTTAGCAGAGGCCATAACTCTTGTACAATCAAGTCCCATCAGGAAAAAGGAGTTAGCCCAGGTTCCTCTTTAGAAAATATCAGTCAACCACAGAGATCAAGAGAAATTAAATAAAGGAAAATTGTTAGCATTTCAAAAATTTCCTTTTTGAAATGCTAACAATTTTCAACATTCATAGAATATTTTGGAAAACGTGCTTACTGAGAGTAGATGCAAATTATCTGTGCTGGCTGTGGATCATTCTTCTTTTACTAGTGGTGGATCACACTTAGTTCACAAAATCCAAATGACTGAGCAAAGAAAATATGTGAATAACTGCATATATCAGGCCATCTACACTAGAGGGATTTTAGGAGGTTTGACAAGGATTACAAATAAAACTAATTTTTTGTGTGAAGAAGCAGGATATGGCATCATTCTTGTTGATACCATTGGTGTGGTTCAGTGGGAGTGTGCTGTTGCTGACATGGTTGACATGTTTGTTTTACTACTATCATCAGAAGGCAGAAATTAATTGTAAGGTATCAAAAGAGGTATAATTGAGATGGCAGATCTGGTAACTGTAACTAAACCAGATGGAGGCTTAATTGTGCCAGCTCTATGGCTACAGAGTTTGTAAGTAACCTGAAATTATTCTGCCAGCATTGAGACATCCGGAAACCAAAGGTAATTTGTTTCTGCCAGAAGTTAAGAAGGATAAAATGAAATGTGGGATAAATGAAAGAATTCTAAGACTAATGTCTGCCAGTGGAGAGCTGATTGCCAAATGGTAGAAGTAGCACAGTTTGGATGTGGAATCTCATTCAAAAATTGTGTTAGAACATTTCAGAATTCATCCCACAGTTCAGAAACAAATTCCACTTCTGGAGAAAAGGGCACTCACTGGGTCCCTGTACCCAGGACTAGCAGCAACTTGTTGAAAGCTTTTAAAAGCATAGACTTACAAAATTATTCCTAACCTGGGCAACGTACTGAGATCTTGTCTCAAAAAAAATAAATAAAAGAAAATAAAATTAGCCTGGGCTGGTGGCATGAGCCTATAATCACAACTTCTCAGGATGCCCTGGCAGAAGGATTCTTGATACCAGGGGTTTGAGGTTGTAGTGAACTTTGATCACATCACTGCATTCCTGCCGGAGAGACAGAATGTCTCAAATAAATAAATAAATAAATAAATGCAAGTATCCTATATAATAACTTTATGTATTGTTTCATAAAGTAATTTAATATTAAAAAATCACTTGTAGGTTTTTATTTTCAGTTAAAAATACTTCATGGCTCAAACACATTTAAAAATAAAATTTTGATGTAGATTTTTTAAACAAGTGTATTTCTATAATTTTAATGAGAATGTAAATTGAAACCATTTTCTAATAGATATGTAACTTAATTTTTCATTAGATATGAAAATCATCTCTCTGTATATATCTATAAACTATTAAGTAATTTCATAGACACAAATGAAACAGTTTATAATATTGAGAATCACAAACTACATATTCAAACAGAACATAATTTAATGAGAAGAAACAAATTTAACAAAATGGCAAAATATCAAGTGCTTTTTAATAACTGAAAATTGAAGACCTTATAATGATCAAGTAATGCGGCATTAGTGAAGTAAATTAGGATTTATTCTTTTTACCTCGTATGAGGAGTCCTCCTGTGTTTCTCAAAATGGTCAGTGCTGTGCGTGGCCTACATGGATCTAAATGCTGTGACCTCTACATTTCTTTCAGCGTCATATAAATGGCCCCCTCCATCTGATTCCCAGAACTGTCATCCTTGACTGTCCTAAATTTCTCTTAAATCCTAACCTCTTTCCATACTGGGGCATCCTATTGCTGGGGTCTTTTCCTAGAAAATTCTTGATTGCTTTTTTCCTCTGGCTAAGTCATCTTGACCATCTAGAAACAGTCAAGAGAAAAACGAACATAATGAATGGTGATAGTGCTTTCTTTCTAACAGAGAAATACTTTTAATAAGTTATTAAAATCTTTGGTACTGAAAATATTCATTATATATGCAAATTTTATGGGATAATGAAAAGCATTTGTTTCACATTATTTAGCTATAGAAGTCATAATTCAACTCCTAATGTCAAGGACCACAGAAGCTATTACATATGCATAACTAGGAACATAATTTAATGCCAGAGAAATTGATATTAATACTTTGATGACTTTCAAAATAGTATGATTAACCTCCCTTGAAAAACTAAAAAAAGAAGATAACATTAATGTTTTTCTACTACACAAAACTTGAGTTTATTGTGTAATTTGGAGCCATTTGGTAATATAATTAAATCTAATATCTGTCACAAAATCTATGCGAACATGAAAATTTACTTGATGTTACTGAATCTTGTTTCTTACCTATAGTAGGAGAATATAAAGAAACATCTCTAACTAGTAAAGAATAGTACCATTTTGAGAAGAGGATTGCCCATAAGAAGGGTTAGGCTACTAATCTTACTTTAAGCTATAATAAAACATATGTATGTGCCTATGTTGGTACACTATTTCTATTTCTAAAAACCCTTAACTCTTAAAATTCTTAACTACATATACTTAAAGCTCCCTATACTTATTTCCATTTTTAAACCTTCCATTTGAAACTATAATATTTTATCTCAAAGTTATAAAATCATAAACTGTATTTAGAGGATAGTGAATAGACCAATTAATGAGTTCTTTACCCCTTGTAAGTGAAGGAGTTCAGGTATATAGCTGTAGTCTGTCTGGAGTCTAAATGTAGATTACAGCTTTTGGATAGTTTTCTATTCTATTAGTTTTCTAGGGTTGTGTTAACAAAAAAAAACCCACAAATGAGATGGATTAAATACTCTTGTCTCACCATTCTGGAGGCTAGAATTTTAAAATTAGGTGTTACCAGGTTTGATTCCTTCTGCGAGTTGCAAGGAAAATTGTTTCATGCCTTCCTCCCATTTTTGTATACCTTCAGACATTCCTTAACTTTCAGATGACTTTCTCCCCATGTTTCATATCATTTTCCTTGTATCTGTGTCTGTTTCTATGTCTAAATTTTTTTTTTAAGGACATTTGTATTAGATTACGGCCTACTCTAATTATCTCATCATAACCTGCTCATTTGCAAAAATCTTATTTCTCAGTAAGGTCACATTCACAGGTGATGAGTGATAGAACTTTAACATCTTTTGTGGGACACAGAATTTTTTCCAAATTAGCTAACTAAAGCAAAAACTTTACTTTTTAACTACTTCCTGTTTTATATGGTTAAGATTATTGCAGCCTATCATTTGCTGTCTAAATGAAATCTCTAATTGCATGGTTATATAATCTAAAGTGACTTGCAGTTCTAAAATAATGATTTTATAAAATAAAGTCTAATTCCACTAATTTAATATGTGGGCAAAATCCAGGATTTAATTATGTGAAAACCAGCTTTTAGTAATTGTAGAAGAAAGTATCTTTTATTTTTTTTAATACCAAAAAAAAAAGTTCTATGATGGCCCATTAAGTCACAAAAGATTTCATTGCATTGAAATTTTGTGCAATGGTATTGCACAACTTGTTACCATTGAGTAACAGGAGTCAGCAAAAACACATTCCTAAAACTGAAGAGGTGCCCCAAAACATCTGGTACTCAGTATCAAAGAGCACCAAGTAAATAGAACTTGAGGTAACAAGATGGTAAAGACAACATGAACAAATTGCAGGGGGCCAGATTATACTGCTTTTTATGTTGGGGCTTGTTTTTCCTAAATCTCAGGACAAGGCATAAGGGCTTAACAGAAAGCAGCAACTTAGATTTTGAGATGTCATTATGAGAGGAAGTAAAAATGTGTTTTCAAAAGTAACAAAGCATTTAGAATATGAAGGACAGGAATCTTTAAGAAAAAAAAATGACCCGGAGAAATGATCTTGGAATTCTGAGATTTTTAATACTCTAGGTCATTCATAAATTCTAAAAAGCCTGAGGGTGACAGACCAAGAAATCAATAAGAAAGCAACTGTTAAACTACTAAAAACCTAAATGATTTCAATAATCTTATGCTGCAGGGGAGACAAAATTGGACTTTAATACAGGTAAGGAGAAATAATAGGAAAAACCACACCACGCATTCAGTTTAGACTTCTGATAGGCTAGGCCCTAAAATAAAATGTGAAACTAGAAAAAGTTAAGGCCTAAAACTCTGGCTTAAAAAAAATCTGTTATTTATTGAGACAAGTAATTTGTCCTTACTTTAACTTCTGACAAGGAGCAAGTTAATTTTTCCTTGAAAGAAAGTAAAAATAGTAAAAAATGTCTATTAAATTTTTTATATACAAAGTACAATATGCAGTTTAAAAAAAACCTTTAGGATTAACCTGAGAAAAATACCCAAACACTAAAACCAAGAGAAAATCTTACAGTATAAATAGCTCAATAAGTGATTTACAAAAATAAGTCATTAGGCATGAAATTTTAAACAAATCTGATTGTAATAATCCCCCTTCTCCACAGAAGCTATGTCTCAATGAATGTCTGAAACTACAGATAGTACCAACCCCCCCATATATATATATATATATATAATTATTTTTTTTCTTATTAACTTAAGAACTTTCACCTTTTTTACTTTAAAAAATACACTTTATGGTTTATCTTTCATCTATCAGAATTGCCAGCATCACTACTTTTGCACTTGGACCCACAATTAAGAAAAATAAGAGCTACTTGAACACAAGACTGGGATGCCAGGACAGGCAAACTGATTGTCATGATAGCTGCTAACTGACTAAAACAGATATTGTAGGCAGCATGGATAGGCTGGACAAAGGAAAGAGTCATGTCTTAGTTGGGATAGTCACATGGCATGAGATTCTGTCATGCTACTCAGAATGGTACACAATTTAAAAAATTTTCATTTCTAGAATTTTAATTTAATATTTTTGGATTGTAGTTGAGCACAGATAAATGAAACCACTGATGCAAAACTGCAGATAAAGAGGGATTGCTATATTATATTTGAATATGGTAATGTCCACAATAATGCATAGCAAGATCAGAATTTATATCAGAGAAACTTAAGTCTACATCACCTACCTGATGTCTTTAGGTGATGCATGCTACTAGACCATCAGGGATTGAAGGAGTTAGAATATTGACAAAGATGATTGACCCTAATCACTGCAAGTAGTTAGGTTATTTGCTATATAGTGGGAAGAGAGAGGAATATATTGCAACTCTTTAAGAGAACTTTTGGTATTCTCATGCCCATTCCTATCTGCAAGTGAGCAAGTAGAACAAACAAAGCCTGATAAGAATATGGAAAACAGAATTTCAAATATGAAGTCTGTGTCAATCAGAATAAGTCTTTTTTGATAGCATAAATGTTAGCTAAAGATGAGATGAAACTAAAGTGTACTTAGTGGAATATGTAGATAATGACAACATTTATGGACGGAGGACTTATTGCACCAACAAGAATTAGGGTTTGTTTCATTAGCCCTCTTTCTGTAATTTTTTTTTCCAGAAATTGTAATCAAATGAAATCTAAGTGAGGTTGTTCCTAGATGGACTATAACAATTGAGAGAAATAACTGAATCTTTGTGGTCTAAGTGGGGATTGCATTGGGTGTGACTACCCACCAGGGTTCCCTTTATCAATAGGCATAACCTTCCCCAATTTCAGTCATTTTTGGTTAATGAAATTTGTAGCTGTTATCTAGTCCATAAAATTGCTAGAATTATTTCTTCTGTGGTACAATATGTATTCCAGAGTTTCCCTGTAGCATCAGCCTGAAGTTAGCCACTAGTTACATACTTTTTAGAATTAGTTGCTGTGCTTTATTCTCAGAAATTTCTCATCTCTTAAAATATATGGGTTCCAATGCTACAGAATCTGATGTGAAACTCCAAAATTGTTCTATTGCTCTATGATATTCTTGATACAAAACTCTGATAAAGACATTATAAAAGAATATTTCAGGCTGACATAGCTTAAGAATATAAATAAAAACATGCTGTAAATAAAACAAAAGCCAAGCAAATTAACTTACATAGAAAAATATAATACATGATAGACTGAATTTACATGAGGATTTAAAAAATGGTTTGACACTAAAAAACAATACACGTATATCACTATATTAATAGAATAAAGAAAAATATGACCATCTCAATAGTCAGAAGAATTAAAAATTAGCCCGATTTTTCAAAAAAATTTAAGAAAACACAACCCAAATGTTCAAAACTGGAATCTTCTCCTAAGATTAGAAGGAAAACAAGTTTAGGATCAAACACTACTTCTATTCAACAGCTGTTAATTTATGTAGCCAGTGCAATAAGACAAGCAATAAAAAAAGGTAGTAGGATTTGGAAATGGGTAACAAAATTGTGTAATTGGCACATATTGCATACGCTGAAAAAAAATCAAAAGCATCCACAGATATAATGAGAGTTTTCATAAGTGAAAGTAACAAGTTCTGTGGATACAAATGCAATATAAAGATGATTAGTCTCCATATATTGGAGGTAATTAAGAGGATTTTAAAACACACTGACACTTTTAAGAACATCAAAAGCACCAAGTGTTAGAAATAAGTCTAACGGGAACATATAAGACATTTATACTGAAATTAAGCCTTTTGAGATAATTTAAAGAAAATCTAAGTACATTAAGAGATTTACTTTTTTTGAATTAAAAAAATTAGCATTTTTATTATATCAGTTTTTGTTAAATTGATGTATAGATGGAAAATAATTCCTGTCAACAACCCAGAAGAATGAATATGTGTATCTGTGAATGTGCAAGTGTGTACGTTCATGTGAAAACTGACAAGATGTTGCAAAGTTTTACATGGAAAGGCAAAGGCCCAAGAAGTGCCAATACAATATGCAAGAACAAAAATTGTTTTTATATGATGTACCTAGTCTTTTGTTAAGGTTCCCAAAATTAAGTTAGTATAGTGTTTATATAAATGTAAACTAATACATCAATAAAACAGAATAATGAGTGTGGAAAAACACTGCCATATCATTATATGATTTATTAGTTATATATAGTTTTGAATTAGTATATATTATAATTTTTAAATTAGTATATCTGCTATACTGCATTAGACTTCTATTTGCAGTAAATAGTATTTTTTCAATAAATTAATTTGATATTCTAATGAAAATATATGTACCCTATGTCAAATCATACTCAAAAATACAATTCCAAATATTAATTGTAAAATGTTAACAGTTCAAAGATTTATATGTCAATAAAAAATATTCCAATGTCAAAATTGTAAAGATAAACACATAAAGAGTTAAATATAAAATAAAGACTTGTGAATTGGACAATATTAAAATTGTGACCATCCATTCATTAAAATACAACATAGTATCAGTGAAAAGGCCATTTTTAATATATAATAAAATATTTTATTACAAATATCAAATAAGTAATTTCTATAAATCACTGACAATTTTTAGACAACCCAATAAAACATCAGCAAAAGATTTATACAGATTCTTCACAAAGGGCAGTATTCTTGTAATCAACAAAATTATACAAAAGTGTGAAGGATTATTATACACCAGAAAAATATAAGTTTAAACAACTTGGAGATACTATAGCATAGATTTGACTACAATTTAAAAGAGAGCTAAGTTTAATAAATAGACTACATTTAGGCATGGGTTCAGAAAAACTGGAACAGTCTCACACTACATTTTGGAGTGTAACATTTACCAAAACTTAGAAAACTGACATTTATTTCTTTATATTTAAAATTCAGATGTCCTATGATTCAGTGGTTTTACTCATGGTTATATACCCAGTAGAAATATATGCCCATATGTGCCATAAATATGTCTAAGAATATTAAAACAACATTGTCAATAGTATTCTATATAAGAAAGTAAAATAAATGCCCTCTAGGTATACTATATTTGTAAAATGGAATGTTACATAAAATAATGAAAGGAAAAAAACTGTGAACACAAATTTTAATAATACAAATAAATACAAATCCGTAACCAGCTCGCTCCCCTCTGGACTGCAGCTGTGAGATAGCACCACCTGCTGGTGGTCAAGAGAGTAAACCTACAACCCCACTGCATGGACAGATTCCAAAGCAGTGGGAAGTGGGTTTCAGACTATCCATACACCTGCTGGTGGATACCAGATCTACAGAGAGATTTTGAATCACAGCTCCCCCCCTTAATTAAATCCCAAAACTGCAAAAAGGACTGCTTTAAACCTATAGTCCAACTCCAGAACTGAAAAAAGCAAGAGGAAATACATTAGGAAGAACAGGAGATTGAACAAACAGAAGTAAAGCAACCCCTCCATCCCTGAATAACAGAATTAAAGAAGACATGGACATGATGGGAAGGGAAAAGTAGGGAGGAAAAATCTGCACAAATGAAGAAAAACCAAAAGAAAAATACAGGGCTCACACAGACCCCTGAGAGTTCAGACACTGAGAAAACAGACTTCAGAAAATAAAAAATGAAGAGCCCCCAGAATGACTGCTCACAAGCAATGAACCCAGACATCAGGGCATTAATAGAGAGAATTAGAAAAATTGAGGAGAGAGAAGAGGAAAATAGGAAGGAGCTGATGACAGAAATAACAGCAGTAAAGAATACTATGATGGAAATAAATAACAAACTAATTAGCATGGAAAGCAGAATTAGCCAAGCAGAAGAAAGAATCTCAGAACTTGAAGACCAAAATACAGAACTAACCCAAACTGTCACAAACATAGAAAAGCTTAAAAAGATAATACAAAACCTTCAAGAGATGAAAGATTACTTCAAGAGACCCAATCTAAGAGTAATTGTCCTTCCTGAGGCAGAAAGAGAGAGTCAGAGGTCACACTGGAACAAACATTTCATGAATCATTCAAGAAAACTTTCCTCATCTCATCAGTGATGCAAAAATTCAAACACAAGATTCAGAAAACCCCTGCAAGACAACAAATGAGAAGACCAACACTGAGATGCATAATAATTCGACTAAACAAAGTAGCTATAAAAAAAAAAGTCCTAAAGACAGCAAGAGAAAAAGGTCAGACTACCTACCAAGGAAGACCAATTAGAATAGCAGCAGATTTATGTACGGAAACCCTGCAGGCTAGGAGAACTTGGAGTCCTATCTTCAAAGTCCTAAAAGATAAACAATTTCAACCAAGAAAAACCTACCTGCCAAGCTAAGCTTCATCAGTGAGGGACAATTGAATTCTTTTGCAGTTATCCAATCCCTAAGAACCTATGCTGCCATCAGACCACCTTTACAAGAAACACTTAAGAAAGTAATGAACACAGAAGAAAAGGAAAAAAGAACAACAACATTCTTCACAAGAGTACAGGCAAAAGATTAAAAACACACATGAACCAACTCCAAAACCAAAAGAAAGACAACAAACAAACAGGAACAACAACTCTGTAAGAACCTTATGCAGGGATCAACTCTGGTATTTCAATAATTAGCCTAAATGTGAATGGACAAAGTGCACCACTGAAAAGACATAGAATGGTAAAATGGATAAAATATCACCAGGCAACAATCTACTGTCTTCAAGGGACTCACTTCGCTAGAAAGGACACTCACAGACTCAAAGTAAGATGATGGGAAACAAACTTTCAGGCGAACGGAACACAAAAGAAAGGAGGAGTAGCGATCTTAATTTCAGACAAAATACCCTTCAAGCTATTAAAAATTAAAAAAGATACAGAAGGCCACTACATAAGGATAAAAGGTTCAATCCATAAACAAGAAATATCCATCTTAAACATATATGCATCCAACATAGGAGCGCCAACTTTCATAAAAATGCTTCTACATAAACTAAAAAACAATATCGACTCCAACACTATCATAGCTGGGGACTTCAACACTCCACTCACAACCCTAGACAGGTCATCAAGACAAAAACTCAGCAACGAGATCTAAAACCTCAATGTCACTCTTGACCAAATGGACTTAATTGATACCTACAGAACACTCCATCCAATGACCACAGAATATACATTCTACTCATCACTGTATGGAATGTACTCTAAGACTGACCACATACTTGGCCATAAATCAAGCATAAGCAAATTTAAAAGAACCAAAATTTTACCAGGTAGCCTCTTGGACAACAGTGGAATAAAAATAAACATCAACACCAACAAGGCCCCCCTAAAGCCCACAAAGACATGGACACTAAACAGCATGATGCTAAACAACTCCTGAGTCAATGGTGAAATCAAAACAGATTAAAAGGTACCTGGAAACAAATGAAAATGAAGAAACATCTTACC
>NW_007260576.1:348904-349796 GCF_000164805.1 Carlito syrichta | reverse complement strand
AAAAAAACAAAAAAAAAAAAAACAAAGCATGCAGTATCACATTACCAGACTTCAAACTTTACTATAAAGCTATAATAATCAAAACAGCTTGGTATTGGTACAAAAACAGGCTATAGACCAATGGAATAGAATTGAGATTCCAGAAGCAAAACCTCAATTCCTCAACTAACTCATCTTCAACAAAGCCTCCACCACCTACCACTGGGGAGAGGAGAACCTATTCAGTAAATGGTGCTGAGAAAACTGGCTGACCACATGCAGAAGACTCAAACAAGAACTCTATCTGTCCCCGTACACACAAGTTAACTCTAAATCGATCAGAGACCTAAATGTAAAACCTCAAACCATAAGAACCTTAGAAAATGCAGGACATACCCTTATGGAAATTGGAATTGGCATCCAATTCCTGAACAAAACCCGAAACCCACAGGCCATAAGAGATAAGATAGACAAGTGGGACCTCATTAAAATGACAAGCTTCTGCAAAGCCAAAGAAACCGTCAAGAGAGCAGGGAGCTAGCCCACAGACTGGGGAAAAGTATTTGCCAACTCCAGGTTCAACAAAGTCTTAACATCTTGGATCTACAAGGAACTCAAACTTGCTGAGAGGAAAAAAACAAACCCATTATAAAGTGGGCAAAAGATATGAACAGACACTTCTCAAAGGAAGACTTCCAAGCAGCTGACAAACACATGAAGATATGTTCAACCTCACTAATCGTCAGGGAGATGCAAATCAAAACCACACTGAGATACCACCTAAGATACCATTCCAGTCAGAATGGCCATTATCAATAACTCAAAAAATAACAGTTGCTGGAGAGGGTGTAGGGAAAAGGGAACACTTCTACACTGTTGATGGGAGTGCAAACTAGTGCAACCTCTGTGGAAA
>NW_007260576.1:265590-348596 GCF_000164805.1 Carlito syrichta | reverse complement strand
ATTAGCAGCCATAAAAAAAGAACAAAATCATGAATTTCACAGCAACCTGGATGGAACTAGAGTCTATAATACTGAGTGAACTTTCACAGAAACAAGGATCTGAGTACCACATGTTCTCACTCATATAGTGGACCTTGAACATCTATCACAATACTATAAGAAAAGGACTGACAATGGTGGGGGGAAATGGGGGTGTACGGAGGGGAAGGGAGGTGGGACTAACGGTAGTCAATATCTGTCTGGGGATGGGGAGACACCCCTTATTAACACGGGTGCCTGAACATTGCACATTTGTATACCTAACCCTTAACTGTACCCCACAATTTTATAATAAAAAATATGTTTAAAAAAATACAAATTTTAGCATTGAAAACCAGGCACAGAATGAGTAAAATTTTATATTCTCAATTTTTTAGATCAAAAATAGGAAAACTATAGCTGATAAAAGTTAGTAATTTGGGGGTTTGAGTTATGACTGGAAGCCAATATAAGGAGACTTTGGGGATACTAGTAATTTTCATGGACTTCTAATTTGTGAAGGTTAATGAATATAATTTTTACTTTGACAAAAAAGATTTTAGTACAGCATAATTGAAATCACACAGGCATATGTTTAAACTTACATTAAAAAACAATACATAACTGAAAATTTAAAATCAGAAATGGTATGAGCTTAATGATAATTAAATATATAATTTGCGGGATGTGTTTTATACCATGCTCAGAGAATATTCATAGTCTTAAAAATGGTTATGTTAGAATAGCAGAAACTTTTAAAATAATTTATCTAAGATTCATCTCTAAAATTGCCAAATGAAAACAAGTAAAATCTAAAGTCAAACAAAAAGAAAATAGAATGCATCTAGAAGAGAATGGTAGGTTTATGAAAACACTCTAATACTTTAAAATACTTAAGATCTGCAATAGTAGAATTATATAAACTATTAATTTCAATAATTATTAAAAATATGCAAAGTATTTTTCTGCACATTCTAGAACAGATAACTCTAAAATGTTGAAAGGATAAAAGTTGCATAAGAAATGTAATTTTAGTGTTAAGAAATTAGAGATGGAATGATTGTTCCATAAAATTGTCTTCCAGCATCAAGTGCCTGGGGACCCCTACTGAAACAGTTATAATTTGCCACTGCTCTGAATTTTTTTGGCACCTACCTGGCAGGGCTCATTGACTCAGCCTGCAATCCCAGCACTTTGGCAGGCCAAGGTGAGTGAATTGCCTGAGCCTGCGGGTTTGAGACCAGCCCGGGCAACTCGGTGAGACCTCATGACTACAATAAATCAGAAAATTAGCTAGGTGCGCGCCTGTAGTTCTGGCTACTTGGAAGGCTGAGGTGGAAGGATTGCCAGAGCCAAGCAGGCTGACGTTGGATTAGCCACGAGTATATGTACCACTGCACTCCAGCCTGGGCGACAGAATGAGACTCCAACTAAAAAAAAAATAGTCCACAATTCCAAGGGCATTTCTTGGAGAAAGGCAGAAGCAATCAGCTGACATCTGGCCCACACTATCACCTGCAACAAAGGCCAAGCATAAACAGCAGGGGCCATGGAGAAAGTACGAGGAGAAAATTTGGAGCTGAACTCTGCAGGAGGAATAAAAAAAAATACAGGGACAGCTGCCATTTTGTATGTCCTGTTACTGGGCAGAGACCTGCTTTATCTTGCCCAATTCTGAGCTGCTAGAATCCTGAGCAGCCTGAATTCTGAGACCAAGAGGTGATCTCTGCACCCCTCTGAAACTGACCATTGTTTGCCAAGAGAAGACACTCCAAGTGCATGATCCTGGAGAGAGAGATGCCCCCGCCCCCATACTGTACCAAATGTAGATATATGCAATTGGATTGGAACACCTAGCAGCAGATAATTTGGGAACTTTTCCAGGGAATATCTGCTAGTATGAGCTGAACACTGACAATGACAGCCTGAGGGTGTGGCAGAGAAGGGGCTGATAGCAGTTAAAAGCATTCCTTTTGAAAATCAATTGTCAACCTCTGAAAACTCACTAGACAGGTTTTGCTTGAGAAAACCAAATAGCCAAAGACTGCTGGTGACTTTCCTGGAAATGCAAAAGAGTAACCAATTCACAAATTTACCCAAATCCTCTTTTTTTGAAGTTATCAATTTACAACCCCTGTTTGCTGTGCATTTCCTAGAGACCATTTGTTCCTTGAAAATCTGTTTTTGCTGAGTACAACTTTGTGAATTCCAAAGAAAATGTGTAAGGGAGGGGGGTCATGTCAACATGACCCCCCTCCCTTACCTAAACTAAAGTATAAGACCCCTCTCCTCTCTCCCTGGGGTGCTCAGTCTTAGAGCATTAGCTTCCTGAGTCACGCTGGCACTAATAAAATAAAAGTCACTTCCTAAAATAGACTCAGTGTCATGGTCTCTCTGTCTACAAGGGAATGCAGGGAGGGAGCCTAAGGCAGACTCTCAAGAAAGGAGTGGGGAGAGTCCACCCCAAGCCTGGACTAGTAACTGCTGGGAAGTCAGCAATAGCTCTAGGCAGAGAAACTGAACAGACTCTGTAATGCTGGGGCAGAGAGCTGCTCCAGAGCAGCCTCTGTGGAACAGCAGAGCTGCATTTTGAGACCATGTGCTGAAATATGCTATGTTAAATATTCTCTTTGTGACCTCAGAGAACATTGCCACTAGTGCACAAGCCCTGGTGGGTAACAGCAGATACAGAATCCCAGACCATTCACCCTCTACATTGAGCCAGTAGCTGGGCAATTGATGCAGACACAGAACTGATCAAGAAGGAGGCTGGTGGCAATATTAGTTTGTTTGTTTGATTATCTCATTTGCTTTTTTTTTGTTTGTTGTTTTTCGCTTTTCTTTCCTTCTTCTGTTTCTCTCTTTGTTCTTTGTCTGTTTTTGTGTGTGTTTCTCTTTTTTTCTTTTTCTACTTTATCTTTCTCCTCCTTTCCCTTTTCACCCTACTTCTCCTCTCTCTTTTCCCTCTTATACTCTGTCTTGGACTCAGAGGTTACGCAAGCATATCCATTGCAAAGTCATATTGTAAAGAGACAGAGAGTGAGTCCCAGATGGTCCATTCACCAAATAGCAAACATTATGATCTGGCAATAGGTTCTGAATCTTTGCAGCCCCCTTATCCCTAAGTAAGTGCTCAAAATTGTAAAGAGAGCACAATACCACACTCCCAGTCCTACTTCATAATTGAACAAACCTGGAGCCCCAACTTAAGAAAGAAAAAAAGGTAGAGGAAATATTAGAAGTGACTGCATTTCAATTTTCCATTGAGTAGCAGAATTAAAGAGAAAGATAGGAGAACTGCTGCTAATGAAGAAAAACCAGTGAAGAACTGCTAGTAAACAGAATCCCAGCAAAGAGTCAGTGCTAGAAAGAATAGCTACTGGGACACAAGCAATGGCTATCAGTGACAACAACAGTACCCATGAGGTACTTACAGATATCAGAGAATCATTGGATAGAATTAATAAAAATCAAGAAATGCAAGGGCTAAAACTAAATGAAATTGCAGCAGAGCTGGACAAACTCAAGAAAGCATACTTAGAAATAACTCTTTCCAAGAAATGAATGACAAACTGACAAGCATGGGAAGCAGAATTGACCAAGCAGATGAAAGAATCTCAGAGTCAAAGACAAAAATATGGAATTAACCCAATGGATTAAAAATATAGGGAAAAAAAACACTTAAGAAGGAAGAAGAACCTCTTCAAGAGATGTGTGACTTTATCAAGAAGCCAAACTTACCTCTGATCGTAATACCTGAAATGGAAAGAGAAACAGAAAATACCCTGGAACGAACATTCCATGAGTTCAGTTGAGAAAGCTTCCATCATCTGGCCAGAGAGATGACTATACAAGCACACAAGATTCAGAGAACCCCTGCAAGACATCTTATGTCTTATAGTAATTTGCCTACCTCTAAACTTATAGTAATTTGCCTACACAAGTTAGGTATAAAAGAACAAATCCTAAAGATAGGAAGGAAAAAATGGTCAGGCCACTTATTGGGGGAGACTAATCAGAAATGCTGCAGACTTATTTGCAGAAACACTATAGGTCAGAAGTGGACATGAATTTTCAATGTTTTCAGAGATAAACAATTTCAACCAAGAATTTTCTACTCAGTCAGGCCAAGCTTCATCAGTGAGGGAGAATTAAAATCCTTCTTAGACGTTGAATCTCTAAGAGAATATGCTGCTTTGAAACCACCCTACAAGAGACAGTTAAAAAGGTGCTATGCACAGCAGAAAAAAAACAAAACAAAACAAAGACCATATACTTCACAAGATCACAAACAAACACATAAGCAACAGAACACACAACATACCCATAAAAATGAAAACACACTTACCAAACCTCTGGGATGCCAAGAAAACAGTATTGAGAGGGGGATTTTATAGCTCTATGAACATACATCGAGAAAATAGAAAGATAACAAGTTGACAGTCTAACAAATCACCTAAGGAAGCTGGAAAGGCAAGAGCACCAAAACTGCAGATTCAGCAGAAGAATCCAGATAACCACAGTAAAAGCTCAAATACAGGATATAGAAGAGAAAAATACCATACAAAAAAATCAACAACAACAAAAAAACTCGTTATTTGAAAGAATAAACAAGATTGATGGACCACCCCCTAGCCAGAATAACCAAGAAAAAGAGAGAAAAAGCCTAAATAAACACAATCAGAAATGCAAAAGATCAAATTACAACTGACCGTGAAGAAATACAAATCATTATCAGAGATTACTAAGCACACCTATATGAAAACCAACTCAATAACCTACATAAAATGGAGGACTTTCTAATGTCACACAATCTTCTAAAGTTGAAACAAGAAGAAATTAACGTTCTAAATACACCAATAACAACCCAGGAAATTGATTCAGTCATAAGAAAACTGCATATATATAAAGTAGTCCTGGACCAGATGGATTTATATATATATATATATAAAGTAGTCCTGGACCAGATGGATTTCTAGTGGAATTCTACCAAATATATAAGGAGGAGATAATACCAATCCTATTGAAAGTATTCCAGTCTATCGAGAAAGACGGAATGCTCCCCAAATCATTTTATGAAGCTAACATCACACTAATACCCACACAGGGTAAAGATCCAACTAAGAATGAGAAATATAGGCCAATATCTTTGATGAACATAGATGTAAAAATGCTCACCAATAATCTAGCAAATCTAATCCAAAATCATATCTCAAAAATCATCAACCATGACCAAGTAGGTTTCATCCCTGGGATGCAGAGCTGGTTCAACATTCACAAGACCATAAATGTAATTAAATATATTAACAGAGGTAAAAACAAAAACCACATGACTTTATCATGAGATACAGAAAAAGCTTTTATAAAATCTAGTATTGTTTTGATAAAAACCACTGAACACTTAGACATAAAAGGAACATGCCTCATAATTGTAAGAGCTATCTATGATAAACCCACATCCAATATATTGCTAAATGGACAGAAATTGGAAATATTTCCCCTAAAAACTGGAACAAGACAAAGCTATCCACTCTCACCCCTCCTGTTCAACATAGAGTTGGAAGTCCTAGTTAGAGCAATCAGACAAGCGAAGGAAATCAGGAGTATCCAAATAGGAAAAGAAGAAATTAAACCATCCCTCTTTGCCGATTATATGATCCTATGCCTCGACAATCCAAGAGAAGCTGTCAAAAAACTCCTTGCACTGATAAGGACTTTGGCAAAATCTCAGAATACAAGATAAACGTGCAACTGTCAGTTGAATCCTTATACACTAACAACAAACAGACAGATAACCAAATAAAAAGCATAATTCCATTCACAATACACACACACACACACACACACACACACACACACACACACACACACACAATGAAATATCTTGGCATCCTTCTGACCAAAGAAGTAAAAGCCCTTTACAACAAAAACTACAAAACACTGCTCAAAGAATTCAAAGATGACCAAACAATGGATAAATATTCCATATTCATGGATTGAAAGAAACAACATTGTTAAGATATCCATCCTACCCAAGGTGATCTACAGATTTAACACAATACCCATTAAATTTGCAACATCATTCTTCTCAGACCTGGAAGCAACAGTATAGAAATTCATATGGAAACATAAAAACCACAAACAGTTGAAACAATCCTTAGCAAAAGAAACAAAGCAGAAGATATCACACTTTCAGACTTTAAACTTATGTAAGAATACAATAACCAAAACATCCTGGTATTGGTACAAGAACAGGCATATAATGGAAGAGAGTAGAGATTCCATAAGCAAAACCTCAATTTCTCAACCAACTTATCTTCGACAAAGCTCCACCAACAACCTTTGGAGAAAGAAGGGAGCCTATTCAGTAAATAGTGCTAGGAAATCTGACTGCCCTCACACATAAGAATGAAACAGGACCCCTACCCAGCACCAAACACAAAAATCAACCCCAAATGTATCAAAGACCTAAATGTAGAACCTCAGATGTTAAAAATCTTAGAAAATACAGGAGACACCCTTATGGAAATCAGAATAGGCAACCAATACTGATCAAAACCCCCAACTCCCATGCCATAAGAGATTAGATTGACAAGTGAGACCTCATCAAACTGAAAAGTTTCTCACAGTAAAGAAATCATCAAGAGAGCAGGAAGAGAGCCCACAGAATGGGAAAATAATATTAGCCAACTTCATATCTGACAAAGGTCTAATATCTAGGATCTACAAAGAACTCAAACATGCTGAAAGAAAAAAAAAACCAACCAAACAGTCCCATTAAAAAGTGGGCAAAATACTTGAATAGACATTTCTCAAAAGAAGACACATGAGCAGCCAACAGATACATTTTTAAAAAGCTCAGCTTCACTAACCCTCAGAGAAATGCAAATCAAAACCACATTGAGATACCTCCTAACTTTATTAGCAATGGCCATTATCATTAATACAACAAAAAACAACAGATACTGTCGAGGATGGGGAGAAAAAGGAAAACTTCTATACTGTTGGTGGGAATGTGAACTATGTGTAGAGTTTGAACTTTATGGAAAAAAGTGTGGCAATTCCTAAAAGAATTAGAAATTGACCTTCCATAAGACCCGCAATTCCCCTTCTGGGAATATAACAGGAGGAACTTAAATCACTCTACAAAAAAGATACCTGCGCATGCTTGTTTATCACACTATTCACAATAGCAAAAATATGTAGCCAACCTTGCTGCCCTTCAAAACTAGACTGGATAAATAAAAATGTGGTACATATATACAATGGAATATTACACAGCCATAAAGAAGAACAAAATTATGAACTTCACAGCAACTTGAATGGATTTAGAGTCTAGCATACTCAGTGATCTATTACAGAAACCAATAACTGAATGCCACATGTTCTTACTCATATGCTGATGCTGAACATTTACCATAATACAACAAGAAAAGGAATGGTAGTACGGGACACTGCCAGGGAGGGAGGGGGCATATAACATCAATAAGCACACCTGATCTCAAACCAGGTGAAGTAGAGACCAAAGGGAGGATCAAACTTTACCTGTACAGTAGTCATTTGTATGCTTTAATCTGAATTGTACCCCACATCTTTAAGATAAATGAGCTATAGTAATAAAAAAAATTAGATTCTGCTAAAAAAAATTGACTATCTTCCTTCTAGGTAAGAGAGTAAAGGACTCTCAGTTCCCCTCCCATACTTTGTCTTCCCTCACATTTTTCTTCCATGAGTTTCCACATGTGTGTGTGAATCATGTGTGTGCATACACGTGTGAGTGTGTGATTTTTTTAAAGTAAAAATGAATACATTCAAATTAGATTCAATCAAGGTTTTAGAGCATGTGTACAATCCCTAAAAGTACTAATTTAAGTATGAAGACAGACCCTTGAGAGGTCCATCCATGCCCCTGTTACAAATGAATATCATTCTATCTTCACTCTTTTCTGAATCTAATTCTACATTGTTGGAACAGTATATTGCTTGAAAGAAGTTCGGCGCCAGTAATGACTCCATACCTGGCCAGGACCAAGAGATTTATTAAAGCGGCTGTTACAGAGGGGATCTGTAATGGGAAAAAAGAAAAAGAGAGAGTAAGAGAGAGAGTGGAAGTGGGAAAGAGGCGGGGAGAGAGTTTCAAAGAGGGAGAGAGTGACAGAGAGAGAGAGAAAGAGAGACCGAGAGAGAGAGAAACAGAGACCAAGAGAGAGAGTTGCGGGGAGAGGGCTGTATTTATCAGCCCGACAGGGGCCGGAAGGGGCCGTGCTATGCTCCTATTGGAGGAGCTACATGGGAGTAGGGTGGGGCCAATAAATCCTATTGGACGCATAACAAAGCTGGGTACTGATTGGAAGCTTAAAGGTTTGAAATTGACGCGAAGGGGAAGTTTGAAATTGACGTGCAGGGGAAGTTTGAAATTGACGTGAGCGGGAAGTTTTGAAATTGACTCGGGAAGGTTTGAAATTGACACGCGTGTGGGAATTGTGCTAGCAGAGGCTGGCACAAGGGCCTTTGTTGTCCAGTGTGTTGGCCATTTTGGGAGCCGCCCCTCTGGTCGCTTCCTGCACCTTTCAAAAACAATAATCAACTATTGCCTCTATGTTGTAATTACAACTTTCTTTATAATGTTTGAGCAATATGAATAAAAGTTTTTGATGTTTCAACTTATTCCTTTTGATTTTTCATGGTGATACATTTCTAGAGCTCAGCCATAAAAATATTGATTTATAGTTGTATGTATGTGTACTGTAAATTTTACTTATTTTTACTCCAGATTCATTATCTACAAATGCTAGTAAATTTCACTGAGAGTAATAGCATGGTCTCACATTTTTTCTTACAGAGTTAATGAAATGAATAAACAAAGCCCTATCCTGGTATGGTCGGCAGAATTCTACAATAGTTCTCAAGATTCTCAGAAACTAATGTATCACACAGCTCGTCCCAGTTAATCCTCATATGTTTACCTGAGTGCTGCTGTGAAGGCATTTTGCAAATATTACTAAAATTCCAAATCATTTGATTTTAAGATAGGGAGATTATCCACACTGGGTTTGATTAAATCCGAAGGCCCATAAAAGAGAGAATGTTCTCCCTGGCGAAAAAGACTCTTCAAAGCCAATTGGTATTTGATGCAAGACAAAGTTTCTACTGCTAGTTTGAAGATGGAAGGTAAGGAATACCAATGGTCTCCATGAGCCTCTGATGACAGCCAGCAAGGAAATGAAGACTGCAGTAGTATAATTTATAGAAACGAAATCCTGCCACAGCCATGTGAATTTTAAAGAAGATCTCAGTCTTCAGAAGAGAATACAGCCTTGGCAAAACAACCTTAATTTCAGCCTTGTATAAAGCTGAACAGAGAATCCAGAAAAACCAGTGGCTGGACTTCTATCCTACAAAACAGTGAGGTGATAAAGGGGTGTTGTTTTAAACTACTGCATAGGTGGTAATTTGTAATGGAAAATTAATACATCTGGGATACTCAAAAAAATTTATTGACATTTTTGGAAAAGTTATTTTCTTAACAGAAATATTAAGGAATTATCTATTTTTGAGATCATAAGTTCAGATAAATGGATTATGTTTGAGGCCCTAATCTAATTTTTTTCTGAATAATTACACAGTATATATCTTCACTACATGCTAATTATTAGAAGTCTAACTGCTAAGAAAAAAAAATATAGTAACAGAGAAGACTGGTATTTAAGAACAGGTGTATTGTTTGAGTTACTTATTGTCCTTAAATTGTCATTGAAACTTCTATAGCTGCTAATAAAAACAAACAAACAGCAAGCTAACTAAAACCACTGCATACGTTTAAATCCCTAGACTTTATTCAATGTTCAGGCACATTGAAAATGTAAAAACAGTCTTAGCAGAATTTCCTAATTGTATCAATCGCCCTTTGATTACATAAGACAATAAAGAAGGGTTGAAAAGATATTTTTAACCCTTCAGATTTGTAATGTTGATTTTTTTCTATTACAGATGTGATATAAGAAATTGGGTGTGAGACCCTTAAATCTGAGAACAAGGTAAGAATAAGAAACCAAACGTTGAGCAATAAATGAGGAAACTCTAACCTAGTTTGGGTACTACAAAACAACAAAAGCTGAGAACATTCTAGAGAAAGTTTAGATATTGACCATTTCCATTTAAACTGTATTCCCATAGTAAATACCTTTTTATAAAAATGGACAAATATTTGAGATTACTTGAACTTGTGGGGGAAACTAGTCACCTCACAGTCTAGGTAAATAGCACCTTTTCAAATTGTGCCAAATTACACTCTGCACAGTAGCCATATGTGGTAGCTCTTCATGGAGGAATGTCAGGTTAAAACAGATCTTTGTGTTTGCCCTAATCAGTAATAAGAGTATAGGAGAAAAATAATTATTTTATGAATTGAAGTGGAAGACACCATACAAGAAGATGTGATAAAAGGTCTCCTCCCACTGTGGGAGTTTTCTGTCCTCTCAATAAATCCTGCCTTCAAAAAAAAAAAAAAGGGATACTTTAAAGAAGGATCAATATAAAAGAGCAGTACTTCTGTAAAGCACACATTTTTAAGATCACCAGTTATCCGAACACAGACAGCCTTCCTACTGCTCATATTACAGAAACGCAAAGGTGAAAGATAGCACACTAAGCTAAGAAAGATAAAGTGACTACATAGAAGTTCTGGAAAGTCCCTCAAATGTGGGGCCAGAGATTGACATTTCTTCCATACACACGTATGTGAGTGTGGATGTGTGTAGTTTGACTCAGATTTCCTCCATTTCTTATTTTGTGAACAAAAATCTACTTCTCAAAGTTGGAGATAAACATGACCGAAATCAAAATACCCGATTCATTCTCTAAGATTTTTACTAACTGTAACACATGTGGAGGGTATCACCTGAAAAGCCAAAAAAATCATTAATGTGAAGCCAGAACTACCTACAACATATCCCTCATGTAGAAAGTATTGCTGCACAAGAATATAACTAAATTATCCCTGGAAGAAAATCAGAAAAGACTGATGTAGAAAGAATCCTGAAGACGTTTAATTTCCTGATTCCACTCAACCTCAGTTTCACCCTTGCTCTTCCTGGATACTTAGACCAATAAATCTCATTTTGAACTTGAAGTAGTTTGCATTGACTTTCTGTCACGTATCACCAAAGAATACTGACTGCTACAGAAGACTTAATGCAGCAGCTGGAAACTGACCATGGCTCTACAGACTTTCAAGTAAAACTCAAATGTTTTCTTTTGTGGGGGCAGGGAGTGGGGGAAAGTAATCTTTTAGTCAGCTCAGGCCACAGAAATCCAGGAAAAATGTAGGTGGTCTAGGGAACCAAAAATGTGACTATTAACCTATTTTAGGTTTTTACAATATGTCAAAATATTGTGGCTAAAAATAAAACCAAACTTCTTGTCACTGCAGAGTATCAGAGAAATCTTGAGAAAATGTGATGGGCCTGGTGCTCACAAAAATAAATTTATGTTAGTGAATGTTCCAACTCTTAGGCCACATGGTTTGGTGAAGCACATGGCAGTGGCATATGTAGTCATGCTGATGTCAGGTATTGGGCTCAGGCAATCCTTCCACTTCAGTCTTCCAAGTAGTTGGAACTACGGGTCAGCACGCCTGGCTACATTTTTTGATTTATGGTGGAGACAAGGTCTCTCCAAGTTTCCAGGCTGGTCTCAAATTCCCGGGCTGAGGCAATCCTCTTGCCTCTGCCTCCCAAAGGGCTTGATTACAAGTGTGAGCCACTGCACCTGGTCTTAATGTTCTTTAAATACATATGTTTTCTGTTGGAGCTAAGATGTAGAAAGACACAGTATCTATACTCTACAACCCAGACATTGATCCAATCCAATTCCTGATAAAAATTAGAAAGTTAACACGTTCAGAGTTCTCTCCAAAGTATAAGGGCCCTAAACTTTTCTAGGTGGAGGAAGAGCGACTCTGAAAATGCCTGCCATTCTCAAGAGCCATTAGTTTCCTCTACAGTTTAAGTTTAGGAATTACCATAGGATATTTACAAAATCGACTGCAATGTTAGAAAGCCTTATAATGACCTCTACTAAGTATGTGTTTAAGAGGAATTATAGACTGAGAAAATGAGGAAAATATATAAGATTCCTACAGTTAATGACTAGAAAGTTCACCTTGAGCAACAGGTATTGCAATGGTAATAAAAGTGACATAGAGTAAAATTATAAACATACATATAACATAGATTATTCAGGTATAATTAATGTAAATATATTGTATACACACATAAACACAGAGCTGATTCTGCTCAGACATATAGCCAAAATGCACAGGGCAGGATTGGAATGTGCTCTCTCATTTTTCTGGTACTATAATGTGATCACTTCTTTCATAATATTTATAAAAATCATAGTAGTGCTTGTGTCCCTGTTTCTCTAACTCTCTAATATGAAAAATCTCTTGGGAAAGTGAATTTTATATTACATATTATTATTTCTTTTTAATATTTTGAGTGTTTAGCATGTTTTACTACATGCTCAAAATCATTTATTTCATGAGCACACAAATGAATATACTTATTGTGTGTTTATGCATCAAAATCCAAATCATACCTTAATGTATTCAACAGACATCATTAAAAGTGTAATCTAAATGATGTGAGCAAAGGTCATATATTTAACCTTTTCCTTTTTTCTATTGATGCTTTTACCAAATAAAATAGTAAATATGAGCAAATTATTTAACATTTCCAAATCTTAGTCTATTAATATGCAAAGTGCAAATGCTTACAGATATCTCACTTACTGAGTATCAAATATGAAACATATACAGCAGTTGCCAACATATTGACTGCCAAATTGTATGTACAAATAAATATCATTCTCCTTTTTTGGGTTAAAATGTATATATTACGCATGTCTCTCTCATCTTGAAGAAATAAGTCTGTGAAGAAATGTGACAAAGTTATATACTAGGACATTTCTGGTATAGCCTATAGCAATAGATCAGCTATAGTGACCCTTAAAATTTGACTTACATAATAGTTTTAGTCATATTTTATATCAGCTTCAATGGAATATAAAGTAAATACTAAAAATATTTAACGTAGAAAGCCATTTGTTTTCTCTAAAGGATTGTATTCATTAGTTATAAACACTATTAGCTACTCTGCTTTCTTGAAAACAAAACCCCAGCTGTTTAATGCCCCTAAATGTCTGGTCACAAGAATATATCTAATCAATTTCAGCAAAACATAATAAGGCCATCCTGCCCTGTAGATACTCATGTTTACAGTTTCCTTTATAGCCAGGGTAGTCATGTGACAACGTTGATACAAAAAGAAAAATCTGCAGGGAGTTGGGAGTGGTTGGTAGAAAAGCTCTTTCTATATATATGCATGTGTATATATGTAACATAATTTTATTTTAGATGCAGCAGATATACGTGTAGCTTTGTTACATGCAAATAATGTATAATGTTTTGGTTTGGGCTTCTAGTGAAGCTGTCACTCAAATAGTGAACATTGTACAAAATAGGTAGCTTTTCGATCTTTTCTCCACTTAGTAGTTTCCAGCGTCTTTATTTCCATCTTTATGTCCATGTGCACTCATTTTTTAATTCTCATATATAAGTGAGAACATGCAGTATTTTATTTTCTGATTCTGAGTCATTTCACTTAGGATATTGGCCTCCGGCTTCCAACAATGTTGCAGAAAAAAAGAATAATTCTTTTTATGACTGCATAGTATTTTATGGTTTATATGTACCACATTTTCTTTATCCAGTCAACCATTGATGGACACGGGTTGATTTCATAACTTTACTATTGGGAATAGAGCTGTGATAAACATATGGTGCAATTCTCCTTTGGATAAAATTGTGTATTGCTTTTTGGCAGTAGAAGTATCATGAAGTTAACTAAATTCTTATGCCCACTGTTTTCTTCCTCTTTGAACACAGTTAAGGATGTGCTATTAGGAGGTATGCCAGCAACTATATGATCATGAAGTACCAAGACAAGATGTCGACTTCTGAACATTTTGGAATAAATAGATCAAAGAGTACCTGTTACCTTGACTACTTTTAGATAGTCCATATACCAAATTGAGTCATCTGATGCAGACTTCGTGTGAGATAATTTGAGTTTCTATTAATTTATTTTCAAGGTCTTTTGAGGAAAGGCTTTCTACCGGTTTTAGCACCCAGAGAAAACACTGAAGTAGAAAAAGAACTGTGTTGTAATGCTCTCCTGAAGAAAACAGAGGTAACATAGATTGCAATGTTATAAACCCTTAAAAGTACTGTCTGTGTGGATTAGATTGGCAAATTACATAAATTACATTTATGTAGATATATTGAGTGCAACCTAAACGTTTTGTGTGTTTTACTTTCTGCTTATTTCCACTGTATTTGCCAATTGCTCTTAAAAATGTATTCTTGGAGCTTTGGTGAAAACTTTTAATAAAAAGTTTAATAAAATAATGATAAATTTACCAAAACACTGATCCTTATTTTCTTATTTTCATTTTCAGCTATTTCATGTGAAATGCAATTAAATTTGTGTGAGTTACTTTGGTGGGTTATTAATATACTGTAGCTTTCAAAGACACTTCTGACATTAAAATCTCTTGCAATTTTGTTTTCCACATGTTTTGAGTCTTGTAATTCTTTTAAGGGTACAATTTTTATGCTAGTGAATAAATGACTCATAAAAAGGTCTATCACTCTTCATTTTGGCATATAATTTGATTCAATGGCTTAATAGAATTCAATCATTCTTTGCAGGAAATAGAAAGACTTTTGTTTTTAAACAAAAGTGGACTGCTTGTTACCTTTCAAATGATTCTTACCATGAGAAAAGCCATGCCTGGAGCAGGTCTCTCACTAAGTGATGAAATGTCATGTCATAAGGATGAAAAGATGAAGACAACTAAACATTTCAAAAAATCTGAAGAAAATCAGATAATCCCAAAGCTTGAATACTTCTGAAAATAGTTTTAAAAATGTATGAAACTGTTGCTTCTGCATAATTTCAACACCTTTTGAAGTGACACAATCAAAGTGCACCGTTCTTCCAGATTAAACATATTTTATTGATTTTTATCTTCAATAGAGAGAATGCTATTGAGGTTTCATTTGTACAAGTTTGAAATATCTGGTTTAAAGTTATATTTTGGCACTGTGAACGTCTCTCGAGAGTACATTGATCAAGTAATACTTTTATTTTTTTTAACTTCCTTTTGATTTGCTGTTTTATCAAAGAAGCAGTCTGTTCATATGGGTACTGCCAACAAAGTAGACTTTTTGTACATGCAACCTCAATCATGAAAAACTACCTTGATTTTAGTAAAAAATTTTTAGAGAAAAATTTGAGTAAATAATATCAGACTGTAATATCAGGATTAAGTCTGTAGTGTTATAAGCAAAGAAACAACAGCTGTGTGAGTTGAGTTCTAGTTCAAGTTTGGTTGTATGTCACTTATAAGTATTCTGAATAAATTCCCAAACTTCTCTAAAATTCTACTTTCCCATTTGTCAAATTGAGTAATCTAATTATAACTGAAATATTGTGAATAACAAAAAGTGACAAAATGGATACTATCCTCAAAGTTTTATTTTAATATTTATTTTAAGTCCTTTCAAATGTCTCATCTCTCTTTTTCTTTTTAAATTTTAAAAATGACTTACTAAAGTTAAACTCTGAGATATTTACTATAACAACACATATTTTAAATTTTTATCCTAGTTTTGCCTTCTAATATTGCTTTAGATACTTTTTAATTTTACTATTCCTGCCTTCCTTCCTAATGCTTTTTAAAATTTTTAGTCAGTAGATAAGTTAGCCTTTTTAGAATATGTATATGTAAGGATTTTGTAGCCAAATATGTTAAGGTAGTGCTACTGTCAAATCACACACGTACAACGAAACCACCTTCAGGCTATGCTATGGATAACTCCAGAGATGATTATTGCAGTGATGCCACCTCATAGAAAAAAAGAAAAACAAACAAACAAAAAAGACAAGATCAGTGCAGAGAGCAGTGAAGTTGAGCAATATCATCCAAAACAACAGACGTTATCACTGAGATGACTGCATAACCAAAAGATAAACAAACACTATCTCTTCATCCCTCTCTAATTATACTGCTATTCTTTAGCATGGTATTTAAGGTCTGGTGTCATAATGTGGCCATAATACCTCCATTTTAACTCTACAGAAATTGTATATCCAGTATGTAAATCATATATATGCTGGGTCCTGGAGATACATTGATGATCAAAACAGATATACTTTCATCAAACATGGTGCATTAACTTTTGCATATATTTCTACGACTCTTACTCTGGTAAAATTATTATTTCAAAAGTAGGCTTTCTTTAGCAGATCATAAGATTCACAGAAGTCCATTCTTTAGTGACTGTTTATTTTAAGGAAAGTTGCCTCTCATAGTTGCTTGTATAGAGTATACACTCCGAGAAAATAAATTTACAGAGTTAAAAAATCTCTTGGCCCTGATTTAGAGAATGAAATGTGTCACCAAAGTTGCCAACTCTTTCAGAATCTATCCTAAATATATTTGCATCCCTTTTAACTTGCACATTATGTTCTTAATTAAGTTCTAAATCCACTCCTTATTCTTACTGAAAATGCAGATGACTTTGACTGCCAACGAAGTCTGCCATGCCATTGGTCCAGAAACAGTGCACCTGAACTATGATAATTGTTCTGATCAGAGACTTTATCTGTTTCAGAGACTAGGAAGAACCTCCCACTGTTCATGGATGTTCTCCAAGCCTGTACTTTTTCTTCATCAGAAAGACTTACAAATAAGCATACGCCTATGAGACAGCCTCTGTTCCTCACGCAGAGTGGGAATTTGGAGAAAATGACAAATGACCCCATCTCCCCTATTAGGACTATTTCATCTCATTAAGTGAAAGCCCGCTTAAAGAGACTATTTGTCACAAGGACATAATTTAATCACCTCATATAGGGTGAGGAGAAAAGTGGGAATTAGAACAAGTGCTGAGAACATGAATCATTTTTTTCTTCATCTAGATGTAAATGTACTTCAAACTATTCCTATCTTCTCTCCTAACTGCTGTACTTACTGAAAGGCCAGTTTCAATCATTTTTGTCCATTAGCTAAAGCAATTCATTATATTCAAACTTCCACAATTATAAAATAATCTTTTTATATTTTTACTGAATTATTCTAAAATATTGCCAAATGCACTATTTTTAAAGGTTAAGATAATGCTTCTTTGTACTGAAATTCTTAAATCAAAAGCATGTAAAGTAAAACAATTTGATTCACAAATTATTCAAATGTTAATTCAATTTGATTCATGCTTAGCAAGTTTTAACTCTTAATCACTGCAGTAAATCTGTGATAAAATAATGTCTATATTTCTAATAATTGGATAAATAAGATAGAAAACTAAAATTTTAATTTTCATGCTTAATATGCCCATGTAGTCCTAAAGGATGTTATGAACTATTTAAGAGCAAATCTTAAGACAGTGGATGTAAATGATCCATGGAAACTAGCAAGAAAGGTATGTTCTCGGCAGTAACAATTTATAAACTGAGTGCACAGATTCAATACAAACGTTTCAGGAACTAGAGTTAGCAGTTTCAAAGATATAGAAAGAAAAAATCTTATATCAAGTGTAAAATTAATTGTACACTTTTTACATAAATGAATCAGTCATTAAATGAATGTAGTCTTTCAGCTGATGATTATTATGAAACTATTGTGCCAACTAAAGGACTATATTTACTACTAGGAGTTTATTTTGAAAGTCTTTCCTATGGTGAAACAACAAATATTTTTTTCTTTTTCCTGAGAAGGAAAATTGTCATGTTTCTGTGAAGTGTTGTCTTTAAATAGTTACATGAATGATATTTTAAATGAATTCTTTTTACTAAATTTAGATAACGGAATTTCAGTGAAAACTGAGAAATAAAATAACATATTGCCTTAAAAGAAACATCTGTGATAGTTGCATCACAAAGAAAGAATCAATATAAATCTTAATTTACAAGCCACTTTTCTAGGGGAGATTTCCCTTCTACTAAGATTATAGTAGGTGATTCTTATATACATTTTCTAAGCATTTTTAACATGTCTTTTATAGAATTTAGTTTAACAAACCGATGTGTTATTATCTTAATGTTTATCTTTCACAGGAAATTATGTACTGCCGAATAAGTCAGGGATCTGTTTTCTTTCACTTCCTGCTCTATTCCTAGTACCTAGTCCAGTGCCTACATTTTGGGGTGTGTGTGGGTGTGTGTGTGAGCACAGAGTTACTACCTCCAAGTCTCCAAGAGTTCCATCATTAACAGAGGATGAGGAAGATCTGTTTGTTCAGACTGAGGAGTCTGTGGTCTCATTAGAATATAGATGCATTCATTTTTACAATATAGACATCTATCTTTCCATTAAACTGCTGGAAAAGCATGCTTATATTTTGAAACAAATTTAAGAAGTATGAGAGTCCTTTAGTGACAACCAGGGTAACAGACATAAAAATAAAATGTATGTGCTCAGCAAGTAACAATTTATAAACTGATTGCACGAATTCAATACAAAAGTTTCAGGAACTAGAGTTAGTAGTTACAAAAATATAGAAAGAAAAACATCTTATATCAAGTGTAAATTTAATTGTACACTTTTTACATAAGTGAATCAGTCATTAAATTAATGTAGTCTTTCACAGAAGCATGTGAAGAATACAATAATTTTAGTGATCTTAAAGGCAAGTCTTTATAAAGAGAATTAAAAAGCTTGTGTTTCTTCTATATGACTCCTTACTACTCACTGCATTGTGTGTATGTGCCACATTGTCTTTAACCAGGTCAGTTTCAATGGGCAACAGGGTTGGTTTCATGCTTTTGCTGTTGTGAACAGTTGGCAATAAACACACATGTGCCGGTGTCTTTTTGTAGAGCAATTTATTTTCCTTGGGGTATAGTCAAAAACTATGGCCTTCACAACAACTTGGATGTAGTTGGATGCCATCATACTGAGTGAGCTGTCACAGAAACCAAGAACTGAATACCACATGCTATCACTCATAAGTGGGCCCTGAGCATACTAACATTAGACCAAGTGTGGGATGGGCAGTTGCTGGGCACTACTGAGGGAGGGAGGGAGGAGGGCAAAAGGTAAGGGACATGTGACAATACACTATCAGCAGGAATAAGAACCAGAGAGAAGTCAAAACTTCACCTGCATGCAGCCTACTTAGGTAGTAAATACCTCTGCTCCACAACTCTATAATTAATAATATATATATATATATATATTTTTTTTTTTTTTTTTTTGAGTTGGAGTCTCACTCTGTCACCCAGACTGGAGTGCAGTGGCCCAGCGAACTGCTGGGCTCCGGCGATTCTTCTGCAACAGCCTTCCAAGTAGCAGGAGCTACAGGCGCGTGCTACCACACCCGGCTAATTTTTTTTTGATTTATTGTAGAGATGAGGTCTCACCTGCCCAGGCGTGTCCGAACCTGCAGGCTCAGGCAATCCACTCACCTCAGCCTCCCAAAGGCGCGGGATTACAGGCTGAGCCACCAAGCCTGGCTAAATTTTTAAAAATAAAAATAAATTTTAAAAGTGTTGCTTCTATCTGCTTATACAGGTTAAAAAAAAAAAATCTAGGCCTGATACAGTGGCTCAAACCTGAAATCCCAGCACTTTGGAGGCCAAGGTGAGAGGATTACCTGAGCCCAAGGGTTCGAGAACAGCCTGGGCAACTTGGCAAGGTCTCACCTCTACAATAAATCAAAAAATTAGCCAGGGTATGGTAGTGCACACCTGTAGTTCCAGCTACCTGGAAGGCTGAGGCAGAAGGATAGCTGGAGCTGAGCAGATCAATGCTGGGGTGGCCGTGAGCCTGTCACTGTATTCCAACCTGAGCAACAGAGTGAGATTCCAACTAAAAAAAAAACAAAAAATAAAACAAAACAAAAAAAACCTAGGTAAAGTTATAAATGCAAAGTTAAGCAGATTATTTTAAGAACTAAAATGTTAGATTATTTATTTATAAAATGTCTAAGTGACAAAGAGAAATTGTTTAATAATATAAATGATATGGCATTATTTCTTCTAAATGTAGTTACAGTCATTAAAGACATCAGGACCATTATAATGAAAAATGTTACTTTAAAAACCAACTTTTGAACTCCAGCCTAACATTCAAAACCTGACAAGCAAGCATATATACATATATATATACATATATATATATATATACATATATATATATATATTTTTTTTTGAGTTGGAGTCTCACTCTGTCGCCCAGACTGGAGTGCAGTGGCTGCTTCCAGTCACTGCAGCCTCGACCTGCTGGACTCCAGCGATCCTTCCACCTCAGCCTTCCAAGTAGCTGGAACTACAGGTGCGCAGCTACCACGCCCAGCTGATTTTTTTATTTATTGTAGAGATGAGTTCTTGCCAAGTTGCCTAGGCAGGTCTCGAACCCTTGGGCTCATGCAATCCACTCACCTCAGCCTCCCAAGGCGCAGGATTACAGGCTGAGCCACAGAGCCTGGCTAGCAAGTATATTTTTATTTATTTTTTAAAAATCTGCACCTAGCTTTATATAGGGAAATATAGTGAGTAAATATTAAAAATAATTGTTATAATACATATATAATTACTGCATGCAACAAATAACAACTTTTTTAAGAATTTAAACTTTAAGTTTTAATTTCAAGCATATTCAAATTGAGTATATTTCCCCATTTTACAACCTTAAAATCTTAGTAAGGGCTTCATTTTAGAAATAAACTGAGACCAAAAGGGCTACATGATTTTCCCAATTTCACACAGTTAAGAATTATCAAGGGTGAAAATACAGTTTTTAAAAAAAATTTTATTGCTACATGATGATAAAACTTTTCAAATGAACTCTCTAAAGTAAAAAAAAAAAAGTGAAGCTATATGATTATAGGGCAATTTATACACAGTTGAAAATGTATTCAATTACTTTATACGTACATTTGACCAATAAATTTTGAATCCCCACTTCAGGATAGTTCTCTTTAAGACCTTGGACAACCCAGTTCATCCTGTCTTTGTCCAGGTGAACCCTGCCAGAAGGGCGGGGGGAAACATGGACTGCCACCATTTTCTCTTGTCCTGGGACTGGACAAAGACCTGCTTTATCTCACCCAATTCTGAGCTGCCTGCGTCTTGAGTAGCTACTTCCTAAGGGGTGCGGAGATCACCTAAGAGTGGTGATCTCTGCACCCCTTTGAAATCAGTCATCATTTTCCCAGAGTGGATACTCCAAGTGCACGATATACAAGAGACAGAAACCTGCCACCACAGTGGACAAAACACAAATGCAAGCAAATGGAGTGGGAGGCCTAGCTGCTTTTCCAGGAAAATTCTGCTGGAGTGAACTGAATGCCGACAGTGAGGGCTGCAGAGGGAATGCAGGGAGGGAGCCTGAGGCAGACAACTAAGTAAGCAGTGAGGAGAACCCACCTCGAGCATCGATAGGGCTCCAGAACCTTGTCACCAGATCCCAAGATCCAGAGATTGGTAAGTGCTGGGAAAGGGGCAATAGCTCCCAGCAGAGAAGCTGAGCAGATTCTCAAATGTCTAGACAAAGAAGTGCTCCGGGGTGGCCTCTGTGGAACAGCAAAAATGCATCTTGAGACCAGGTGCTGATCTCTGCATTGCATTGGGGCTGTACTTTGTGACCTCAGAAAATAATGCCCCAAGTGCACTAAGCCCTGGCAGATAAAGGCAGATGCAGAATTCTAGATGATCCACCTTCCACCCTGAGCCAGAGGCTGGGCAATAGACACAGATGGCAGAACTGCCGAGAAGGAGGCTGGTGGAGGTATTGGTTTGTTTGTTTAGTTATCTCATTTGGTTGCTTTGTCTGTTGATTGGTTTTCTCTTTTCTTTCCTTCTTCTATTTTTCTTTGTTCCTTCCTTTTATTGTATGTGTTTTTTTCTTTCTATTTCTATTTTTCTTTCTACTTTTGCTTTCTCCTTCTTTCTCTTTTTTCCCTCCTTTTCCCTCTTATGCCCTGTCTCAGTGTCAGGGTCTACGCAAGCATACCCCCTGTAAGATCATATTGTGTAGAGACAGAAGATAAGTCCTGGCTGACTCATTTACCAGTTAGCAAACATTATGACCTGTGAATAGATTCTGAATCCTTGCAACCCCCCTCATCCTCTAGTAAGTGTTCAAAATTTTAAAGAAAGCACAATACCCCACCCCCAGCCCTACTTCAGAACTGAACAAATCTGGAACCCTGACTTAAGGAAGTACAAAAGGTAGACAAATATCAGAATTGACTGTTTCTCATTTTCTACTGAGCAACAGAATTAAAGAGAAATATAGGAGAACTGCTACAAATGCAGAAAAACCAGTGAAGAACTGCTTGTAACCAGAGCCCCAGCAGAGTCAGTGCTAGAAAGAAAAGCTACTTGGCACAAACAATGGTTATCTCTGAGAACAACAATACCCAGAAGGTACTAACAGAGATCAGAGAATCATTGACTAGAATGAATAAAAATCAAGAAATGCAAGGGCTAGAATGAAATGAAATTGCAATAGAGCTGGACAAACTCAAGAAAGCATACTTCTAAATAACAGAAATAAAGAACTCCAGTCAATAAATAAATGACAAACTGACACACATGGGAAGCAGAATTGACTAAGCAGGAGAAAGAATCTCAGAGCTGAAAGACCAAAATATGTAATTAATCCAATCTATTAAAAAATATTTTTTAAAAAACCTTAAGAATGGAGAAGAAATATCTTCTTAAGAAGAGATGGGTGGTTTTATCAAGAAATCAAACCTCTGATCAGAATACCTGAAAAAGAAAGAGAAACAGGAAATACCCTAGAACAAACATTCCATGTAGACCTTCAAGAAATTCCTTCATCTGACCAGAGAGACAACTATAAAAGCACAAGAGATTCAGGGACCCCTGCAAGCAATTTTATGAGAAGACCAATCCTTAGAAACATAGTAATTAACCTACACAAAATAAGTATAAAAGAAAAAATCCTAAAGGCATCAAGGCAAGAAGGTCAGACTACCAAATGGGGACGATCAATCAGAATTACTGCAAATTTATCTGCAGAAACACTACAAGCCACAAGGAATTGGACACCAATCTTTAATGTTCTCAGAGATAAATAATTTCAGCCAAGAATTTCCTACCCAACCAGGCTAAGCTTCATCAGTGAGGGAGAATTAAAATCCTTCCCAGACACCCAATCACTAGGAGAATATACTGCTTCAACACTAGCTCTACAGGAGATGCTTAAAAAGGTGTTGTGAACAGAAGAAAAAAGAAACAAAAGAAAGACCATATACTTTACAAGATCACAAACACAGAAGTAGCAGAACACACAGCATAACCATAAAAATGAAAATGCACACTTATATGAACACAAAAGTTAAACAAAAACAAAACAAAATGACCTTATGACAGGAACAAACTCTCACATTTCAATAATCAGCCTGAATATGAATGGACTAAATGCATGCCTGATAAGTCATAGAATGTCAAACTGGATAAAAACACAGGACCCAGTAATCTGCTGTCTCCAGGAAATTCATCTCACCACAAAGGATGCTCACAGACTCAAAATTAGAGGGTGGAAAACAAATTTGTAGGTGAACGTATTAGAGAAGAAGGCAGGAGTCATGATCTTAATACCAGACAAAACAACCTTTAAGCTATCAAAAATTTTAAAAAGATAAAGAAGGACACTACATATCGATAAAAGTTTTGATCCATCAACAAGAACTATACATCCTAAATAAATACACACCCAACACAGGAGTACCAGCTTTTATAAAGCAGCTGCTAAATAAACTAAAATAATATATTGACTCTAACAATACCATAACAGCAGTTTTAAATACCCCACTAACAACCCTAGGTAACTCATCAAGGCAAATATTCAACCAAGAGATTCAGAACATCAACTTAACACTTGACCAAATGGATTTAGTAGATACCCACAGAACACTCCACCCAACAACCACAGAATATATACATTCTACTCATTACCACATGGAACGTACTCCAAAATCTACCACATCCTTGGCCATAAATCAAGCATAAACAAAATTCACAAGATTGAAATACTGCCATGCACCTTCTCAGACAAAAGTGGAATAAAAAAAAATCACCACCAACAAAATTCCCCCCAAAGCCACAAAGATATGAACACCAAACAGCATGATATTGAATAACTCCTGAGTCAACACAGAAATCAAGACAGAAAACATTCCTGGAAACAAATGAAACTGCCAGGTGAGGGGGGTATGTCATCAACAAGAGTACCTGCATAATGAACATTTGTATACCTAACCCTTAATTGTACCCTACATATGTAAAATAAAAAAAAAATTTAGAAAAGAAAATGAAGAAACATCTTACCAAAACCTCTGGATGCCATAAAATCTATACTAAGAGGGGAACTTATCTCTGTTAACACACATCAAGAAAATAAAAAGAGAATATGTTAACAGCATAACCAATCACCTAAGGGAAATGGAAAGGCAAGACCACTAAAGCCCTTACTTCTGCAGAAGAATCCAGATCACCAAAGTCAAAGACCTGGACATAGAAGACAAAAATACTATAGAAATTATCAACAAAAAAAGAAGATTGATGGACCCCTAGCTACAATGACCAAGAAAAAGAGAAAAAGCCCAAATAAACACAATCAGATTCCAAAGGAATACAAATGATGATCAGAGATTACTATGCACAACTGTACAGAAACAAATTTGATAACCTAAATAAAATAGAGGACTTTCTAACATCACACGATTGAAACAAGAAGAAATTGAGATCCTAAATAGACAAATAACAATCCAGGAAATTGACTCTGTCATAAGAAAACTACCTACAGAAAAAAACCCTGGACCAGATGGACTTACAGTGGAATTCTACAAAACATATAAGAAGGCACTAAAACAAATCTTATTGAAAGTATTTCAGGCATTTGGGAAAGATAGAACACTTCCCAAATCATTTTGCAAAGCTAATAGTGCACTGATATCCAAAAATCCAACTAAGAAAGAGAACTACAGACGAAAATCCCTGATGAACATAGATGCAAAACTACTCAACAAGATTCTAATAAATCGGATTCATCAACACATCTCAAAAATCACTCACCATGACCAAGTAAGCTTCATCCCCAGGATGCAGGTCTGGCTCAACATTTGCAAGACCATAAATACAATTAAATATATCAACAAATGTAAAAATTAGAACCACATGATTATATAATCAGATGCAGAAAAAACTGTTGATAAAATCCAGCATCCTTTCTTGATGAAAAACCCTTGAACACCTAGGGATATAAGGAACATAACTCAAAGTAGTAAGAGCCATCTAAGATAAACTCACAGCCAACATATTGCCAAACAGATGGAAGCTGGAAGTGTTACCCCTAAAACTGGAACAAGACAATGCTGTCCACTCTTACCCCACCTGCTCAACATAGTCCTGAAAAAGTCTCAGGATACAAAAGAAATATGCAAAAGATAGTTGCACAACAAACTGGCAGAGAAACAAATAGAAAGCACACTCTCATTCACAATAGCCACACACACAAAAAAAGAAATTCCTCAACACCTTCCTAATCATAGAAGTGAAAGCTCTTTACAGTGAAAACTACAAAATGCTGCTCAAAAAAATTCATAAAGACAAACAAATGGAAAAGTATTCCACGTTCATGGATAGAAAGAATCAACATTGTTAATGTGTCCATCCTTCCCAAGGCAATCTACAGATTCCTTGCAATGTTCATTAAGTTACCAACATCATTTTTCCCAGACCTGGAAATGACAATATGGAAATTCATATGGAAACATAAATGTCCACAAATAGCCAAAATAATCCTCAACAAAATAAACAAAGTGAGAGATATGACACTTCCATAATTTAAACTTTACTACAAAGCTACAATAATGAAAATGACCTGGTATTAGTGCAAGAACATGCATATGTACCAAAGGAAGGATAGAGATTCTGGAAGCACAATCTCAATTTCTCAACTAAGTCATCTTTGACAAAGCCTCCACCAACAACCACCGGGGAGAGGAGAACCTATGGGAAAGCTGACTGACCACATGCAGAAAATTAAAACAAGATCCCCTACTTATCACCATATACAAAAAACAACTCTAAATGCATCAAAGACCTGAATGTAAAACCTCAAACTATAAAGATCTTGGAAAATGCAGGAGACACCCATAGAGAAATCATTTTAGGAAACGAACTAATGCTCAAAACTCCAGATGTCCACACCACAAGAGATAAGATAGACAAGTGGGCCCTCATTAAACTGAAAGTCTTCTTCAAAGCAAAAGAAATCATCAAGAGAGCAGGAAGACAACCCATAGAGTAGGAAAAATATTTGCCAACTGCATAACTGATGAAAGTCTAACATCCAGGATCTACAATGGACTCAAATGTGCTGAAAAGAAAAAAAAAAAAACAGTCTAATTTAAAGTGGGCAAAATACATAAATAGGCACATCTCAAAAGAAGACATACAAACATCCAACAGACATATGAAAAAAATACTCTGCCTCACTAATCATCAGATAAATGCAAATCAAAATCGTGCTGAGATACCACCTAAATTCTATAAGAATGGTCACCATTAAAAAAACAAATAACAGCAGATACTGGTAAGGATGCAGTGCAAAAGAACGCTTCTACACCGTTGGTGGGAATGCAAATCAGTTCAACCTCTATGAAAATAGTGTGGAGACTCCTAAAAGAACTAGAAATTGATCTTCCATATAACCCAGCAATCCCCCTTCTGAGAATATACCTGGAGGAACTCAAAACTTTCTACCAAAAAGATACCTGCACAAGCATGATTATTTCAGCACTATTCACAAAGCAAAAACATGGAACTAATCATGCTGCTCATTGAAATTGGACTGAATTTTTAAAATGTGGTACATATACACAATGGAATAATTCACAACCTTAAAGAAGAACAATATCATGGACTTCACAGCAAAATGGATGTTTTAGAGTCCATTTAACTCCGTGACATATCACAGAAACAAAGAACTGAGTACCACATCTTCTCACTAATAAGTGGACCCTGAACATTTACCATAATATAAGAAGACAGGGATTGGCAGTAGCAGGATACTGCCTGGGGAACCGGGGGCGGGGGGACGCAAAACATCAGTATGGGTACTTAATCTCAAACCAGGTGACATGGGGACCAAAGTAAGCCAAACTTTACCTGTACAATGACCACTTGCATACCTAAATCTGAATTGTACCCCACACCTTAAAAAAAATTTTAAAAACAAACATTTTTAGAATTATAATCTAGAAGGCATAATTGAATTTATAATATTAGACATTTTGCCATGGTAAATATATTTCCAATCACATTTCTTGCTAATATAAGAAAATAGAGAAACCCAGTATTTGATATTTAGGATATTCTGCTTGCTGTTCTTTAGATGAAGAATACTTTCACAATTATCTTTCCAGAAAAGCATTATGAAATATATATTTGTCATACAAAAATTCATTTCTATTGCTCTTGTTTTTATCCTGTTTTTGGTTTTGATTGTGTTTTGACTGTGACTTGTCATGGGATCAGTTACGGAATTTTCCACTTGTGAAGTCATATCATTACTCAAAAAGTTTCAGATTTTAGAGCATTTGTGGACTTTGGATTTTCTGATTAGGAATCCTCAACGTGTATTATGATGTACTTTTTACAACTGCAACACATTTGTTTTTACCCTTCTCTTAGAATAAATTGTTAATGAATATTATTTTTCTTTATAATTTGCAATATAGACTATCAATATATTATTTGAAAAAGGTTGACAATAATTTTGCATTATACACGTTTTTAGGAAAAGCTATTATAGATTTACAATTAATATATAAATGCATTTATTCATGACAGGTTTTGCTCAGATTTGAAATTCAAAACACTGATCTTCTTTGTAATCACAAATTAAAATAGGATGCACAAATACCTACTCTACCAGGAAAAAAAAGAATAATTGCTTCTTGGCAGAAAATAACTAGGTATTAACATGTTAAAAAAATTGTATTATCCTCACCAGTGCAAGCTGACCGAATATTTTCAGACTACATTCACTAGGCACAAGGTCATTTATAATGCTTTCCATTAAGCATGAAAGGGCAATTTTCTGATATTCTCTCATATGTTTTAGTCTTTCTGACATAACTGACCCTTAGAAAGACAACTCTTTCCATCTACATGTGAAAAGTGCTGAATGTATCCTTTAGTGATTTAAATTGCTTTTAGCAGGTCAGGTCATCTCATTTAATAGTTTCACATTACTTTATTCAGCTTGCAACTCTTAGAAACACAAAAACGTTTCACTCCAATTCTCCTTTTCAATAGAACTTAATATTATATGGCTAGAAAAATGACTTTCTGGCATATATTTCTCTTTTTTACATGCTTCACTGTCTCAATACTAGACTTTAAATGAAATCTTCGGAAAATTTTAAAAATTCAGTTTTTAAATACGACCGATGGTCCCACGAAATCTTGTCCTTTTTCTTACACATTTAGATATGCAACAGGAATATTTTCTTATTAAATTATTGTTATTAGATTATCAACATATATTGAACAATGATCAGGACAAGATTGTCTTGAATAACTTTTAGAAATTGAAAACATGAGTTGCTGTCCACTATACAAACATCACTTCCTGAGTGTTCCCTGCTCCCATATATGCCTAGGGACATTTGAGTTAAATGCCTACCTATCATTTTAGGCTATAAAATACTGTTACATTTTATCAGGAAATTCTTTGGAAAGTACCTCAGGTCTGACATAAATGCAGACCTCTAGAGGCTCTCTACCCAGGCCGTAAGAAAACATTGTCTGAAAATCTCTCACTTCAAGGGTTATTTGGATGTGGTTTCAAGCACTCTGTTTACTTGCTACTTCCTATTTTCATAACCAACTTGCTATTTGTCTGCCAGTCTAAAACCTTAAGGAGGAGAAAATACCGCTACTAAAATTTATCTTTATATTTTATTAAGAAAACCAAGTGAACAGTGATGGATCAATGATAATAAAATAATAAAAAATAATCTTTTATATCTTATTTGTGTAAAATGTAGTGATAAAGTTTCTCTAATGTGAACAATTTCTTTGTATTCTCTGTATAATGAAACTTTTTATTTGGTTTTTATTAAAGAGAATTTAACAAGTATCTGCCACATGTCTATTATTACTATTATTAGTAGTAGTAATCACCCGACAGTATTTTAGAATAGTTTTAAATTCACAGCAAAATTAAAGGAGATCAGAAATGTGTCAAGTCCCTCAGCATACATATGTGCATAGCATTCTCTATTCTCAACATCCTATAACAGAGTGGTACATTTGATATAACTGATGAAGACACACTGACACTTCATAATTATCACAGTTTACATTAGGGTTCACTCTTATTATTGAACATTCTGAGTACCTGGAAATGTAAAATAACATTAATTCACCACTATAGTATCATACAGTATAGTTTCACTAACCTAAAATTCCTCTTTCTTCAACTTGTTCACTACTCTCACCTTTCTAACGTTGACAACTGCTAATGTGTTTGCTGTCACATGTGTTCTTTTTTGTTTGTTTGTTTGTTTTTAGAAAGCAGAATTTATTGAGAAGACAGGAAAGCTCCCACAGTGGGAGGGTACCCAAGGGGATTCCCTCACATGTGCTCTTAAAAATAATCATCTAGCCGGGCTCCGTCACTCAGCCTGTAATCCCGTGCCTTTGGGAGGCTGAGGTGAGTGGATTGCCTGAGCCCGCGGGTTCGAGACCCGCCTGGGCAGCAAGACCTCATCTCTACAATAAATCAAAAAATCAGCAGGGCGTGGTAGCGCATGCCTGTAATTCCGGCTACTTGGAAGGCTGAGGCGAAAGGATCGCCAGAGCCCAGCAGGTCGAGGCTCGGTGACTGGGAGCAACCACTTCACTCCAGTCTGAGAGACAGAGTGAGACTCCAACTCAAAAAAAAAAAAAGAAAAAAGAAATATGTAACACAAACACAAATGTAAACACAAATTGTATGAAAGCAGCACTGGATAGACATTTTTTGCTATTTGTACTGCTTTAAAAATAGTTTCTAAATTTCTGCAATATATATGTGCAAAACATTATCAAATATGTCTACAAAATGACAAAGCAAAGTGCTATAACATGTGAATATATAAAATGGAGGAGAAGACATTTATGTAAAGATGTGTGGAATTGGAAGTAATATAGTGTTGATACAGGAGACAACATGTAAGGTCACTAGTTGGAGAAATGGCTTTCATGGGACTAAAGAATGTCAGTGAAGGAGGAAAAAGTAAAGAAAACAATATCAGACAAGCCGGGAGAATATATTTGCGCAGAGTTTTTACAATAGATATTTGCAGTGGGGTGTGGTGCAGCAGGAGAATGGGCTCAACTCCAAATACAACCTGAACTAAAGGTAATAAATAGCCAAGGAATAGAGTAAGGAACAATGGAGAAATTAGAATATTGGGATTCTGGCTAAATTAGCCCACCAAAATTCTTGTTGGAGGCAAGTCAGGGTGGCCAGACCTCACCTGGGGAAATGCAGATGAGGAACCTGATCAGATATGGAAGATGATCAGGTGTCAAAGATGGAGGATTCTGTCTACAATGACATAACAGGATACTTGTTGAAGCTGGACAATGCAGAGATAATTGGAAAATACAAAAAAACAAGGCCGAGCATAGAAGAAAGTTCCATAAAGGCCTAGTAGAATTTAGCCAAGAAGATAATTTCTATCAACATTGAGAGCAAATAGTGAGAAAAGAATTCACTCTTCAAAATTAAAAGATAACCTGTCATATACTCAAAAACATGTACTTACGTTGTGTTACATTCTTTTGAACTAAAAACCTCTTTACCCATCTTCTGTTTACCTTTTCACATATATTTTATCCATTTTTTTAAAAAATAGCTTTTAGAAACTTTACTATATGGAATCTCAAGACTCTTTAAAGCTTCTTAAAAAAGGCAATTTTTGAAAAGGGTAGGGGTAGATCTTGGGTTGTAGTCCTGTACAAAAGAGAACTTATGACACAGATGAGTCAACAACCAAAGAGAGGCATCACCCAGAAACCAGCTATGACTCCTCCCTTGATCATAATCTTCATGGAGATACTGAATAAATATCAAAAGTAATAATTCAGATTATCTCTGGTCTTTTTTTCTCAGTAGTCAATTTATTGACTTTATAAATAATTTGCCAGAGATTTAGAATGTATAAACTGAGAAATAATATTTTGTTTCTATACATTTTTATTTTGAAGAAACCTACAAAAGAGATGCAAAAATAGTACAGAGAGTTTCCATATACCCTTCACAATACTTCCCCTGATGCTGAATTAAAAACAGATTTGGACTTAGGTCAGAAGAGATTTGATTTTTAAAGACTATTGCAGTAGGAAGAATGCTCTGAATATAAGATCCAGAATTTGTTCAAGAATTGGGTAAAAAAGTTTCCTTTTTTATAGAGAGAAATAACCAAGGATAGAAAGAACTAGATGTTGAATGGTGAAATGAAAGGGTGCCAGTTTTGGAAAGATCAGAAAATGTTTTGTATTAAGGCCAGTCCATTCCTCAGGAGTGGCTCTTAAGAAGAGGTTGCATGCTGGCTCGGATTGAGTGTAGATCAATATTCAAGGATCCTCAGGCAGGAGAAAATCTTAATCAAAATTTAGCTAGCAATCATTTTGGTTCTAATTGATCAAGGAGGGCAAAACAATTCAGTTGACAATCTGAGGCAAAGGGCAGGAATTTGAAGAGTATGTTTCTGGCTTCCTCATAGGTATATAAAGTGGTCATCTCTGAATCTCATCTAAGTCATATGTGGAAGTGTGCTGCTTTGGTGAGTCATTTTCCAAAACACAAAAGGGTAGTGGTGGTGAGATTTTTTTTAACCATAGTTGTTTTTCAAAATAAGAGGGTTCAGGTAAATCTAAACATTGTCAATATCATTGTACAACAGAAAAATAGTGTACATCTAAAACATACAGTTATTAGCTTAAAATTCTCATCATAAATTCTGAACTTAGGACACAGCTAGGCACATGTATTAACTGTTTTCTGGCTAAATAACAAAGAAATAACAAAATATGAATGTAAGATGATAGCCTTGTAACATTTTTATTTCACATAAATACTGTTCAAATTCTAAAACTACCATTTTGTTAGACAATTGTAACAAAAACATTAAAACCTTTTTTCCTTATTGACCAGATGAACTATTTTGATTCTTTTTTTTTGAGTTGTAATCTCACTCCCTCACCCAGACTGGAGTGCTTTGGCACACTCCTGATCATCATAGCCTTGACCTGCTGGGCTCCGGGGATCCTTCTGCCTCAGCCTTCCAAGTAGCTGGAACTACAGGCCTGTGCTACCATACCTGGCTAATTTTTTTTGATTTATTGTAGAGAAGAAGTCTTGCCAAGTTGCCCAGGTGTGTCTTGAACCCACGGACTCAGGCAATTCACTCGCCTCGGCCTCCCAAAGTGCAGGGATTACAAGCTGAGCCACCGAGTCCGGCCTACTTTGATTCTAAATGACAAAACATGTTTTGGAATTTTATATCTAGCATGTGTTTGACACTCAGCATTCTGTAAGAAAATAAAAAATATTTATTTTTCTATTGATTTATACTTACCATGGCATTTTTCATTCCACAAATGCTAAATGACACAAAGTTTAGTTAAAAACAAACATTTACTATATTGTCACTGAATGAATGATTTTTTTCTCTAGCTACCTTTCCTTGAGAGGGTAGTTAATGTGGAAAGTTAATATAGAAACTTTTCTGAATTTAGATATTGGGGCTGATTATTGCTACCACACAAGTGCCACCTCATTAAGGACAAAATGGTATTGCCATTATTTCACTAAAGGAAAATCATCTTGCTTACTGGAAGCCTGTGTCCTCTGAAAGCAATTGACAAAATAGAAGCACATGATTTGCAATTATTACTAAAATTGGTACTACATAGGAAAAAAAGGAATAAATACACTGTCTCTAAAGTCTTAACCATACATTGGTTAATTACATCAACTATGATACAATTTGCACTATAAAGTAAAAGGGAAAGATGGTGGTGGAGTCATTTGGACTGTGGAAGTCTCTGTGTGAGTGAGTGAGTACATGGATGAATTTGCTTGCATGGCTGGGTGGGGACTTGGGAGCAAGTGGCCAGGATTCTCCAGGTGAAGCGGCTAACATGGCAGCTGCTCTGCTGGGACCCTAGCACTTCCTGGGGTGCAGAAATTGAGCATCATTTTATAAAATCAGCAAAGCCCTTCCTGTGTAGGAGCTGCCAGGAGCAACTGCCATCACCAGACAGTCCGACCACCGCAGTGACAGATGGGACACTGGCAGCAAAGACCATGGAGGAAGCACAGCGAGAGGGCCAGAGGCAGAGTCCACTGGAGAAGATGATACAGGCACCCCATCACCATCTTGTAAACTGAGTAGGGAAGTGCTCTGGCTTGCTCACCATAGAGCAACAGACCCACTCTCTGTGACCATTGGGTTAACTACTCTGGGGTTGACCGTATCCCAGAGGGAATATCCCAAAAGCACAAACTTTGGAGGGACAGGATGAATGCAGAGTCTCACGAACCCTACCCCCTACCCTGACGCAACCGCAGTACTAAGGTTGCAACCAGAAAACGACAATGAAGCCCTCCCCCAAGAGATCAGTTGTGATTCCTGGGCTGACCAAACCCCCTCCTTCCCAGCCATCTTCTGAATGTCAAACATACGTGGTTGGGGCACCGCTAACAAGGACAAACCTGAAGAGCAGCCATGCTGGGAACACTCACCCTGGGCTAAGCCTCGCGGGGGTGCCTGCCACCAGCACCAGGGTAGAAGATAATCCCACACCTCTCCACCAGAGGGAATACCCCTGACCTTATAAGAATAGGAGGGGAGGACTGATGCCCCACCCACTGTAACTGACCCATCTCGGCCTCCTGGACTGCAAGCCAGGGAGATTGTGAACAAGCATGCAACCCTGCAGGAGATGGCAGATGGGCTTACCTGTGAGGATCTGAACAGAATAATTACAAAATCTGTCACAAGGGGTGGTTAGTACACATAATTTTTTTTTAATCGTATTTTATTTTTTGTTCTTCTTTTGCTTTGGTTTAGAGTGCGTGTGTGTGTATGTGTGTGTGTGTGTGTGTGTGTGTGTGTGTGTGTGTGTGTGTGTGAATGTGTATGTGAGGGTTTGATTTGCATCTCCCTTTTTTTTCTTTTGTTTTAGTATAGTGTGCATGTGAATGTGGGTAAGAGTTTGATTTGTATTCTTCCCCTCTTTTGTTGTTCTTCTTCTTTTGCTTTTTGTTGTGTGTGTGTTGGGTTCTGTTTTCCATATTTTTTGTGTTTTATTTCTGTTTGCTTTGGTTTTTGTTTGTTTTTCATCATTTTTATTTTTGCTTTTTTTTCTGTGATTAAATTTTTTAAAATTCTTTTTGTTCATGATATTTAATTCTACTTTTCTCTGTTCACTTCATTATGGTGTCCTTATCTTGGACTCAGTGGATACATGTACCCACTGCATCATCATATAAGAGTGTTGGTGAGGAGTGAGTCTTGGGGAGTTCATACCCCAGTGATTGAACATTATAGCTTGCAAGTTGTTTCTGAATCCTAGCAAGTTGTTTCTGAATCCTAGCCCCCACCATCCACCTTATTCAACTGTCAAAACTATAAGAAACAGCAAAGCTTTTCATCTCCAGTGCTGTTTCAAGAGAGAACAAATTTGAATCTCTGATCAGGGCAGAATAGAGGGCTGGGTAAAAAACATAATTGAAAGACTGCCCCATGGCCACTGAATAATGGAATTAAAGAGAAAAGAAAGAGGTCTGTCACAAATGAGAAAATGTCAACAAAAGAACACAGGTAATTCTTAGTGTACTAAAGAGGCAACACCCAAAAAATATCAGACCCTTAAATAAGTTGAAATAGGCAATAAATTCCAGATTAAAAACCCCAAAGTCCATGCCATAAGAGATAAGATAGATAAGTGGTAACTCATCAAAATGTAAAACTTCTACAAAGCAAAATAAACCATCAAGAGGGTGGGGGGGTATCCCCCAGAATGAGAAAAAAAATATTTGCCAACCATATATCTTGCAAAGGCCTAACATCCAGGATCTACAAGGAGCTCAAATGTGCCAAAAGGAAAAATCAAACAATTCCATTAAAAACTGGGCAAATGACATGAGCAGACATTTCTCAAGAGAGGATACATGAGCAGCCAACAGATACCTGAAAAAATGCTCAGGCTCACTATCATCAAAGAAATGCAAATCAAAACCACTTTGAGATACCACATAACTCCATTCAGGATGACCATTTTTAATAACTCAAAAAACAAAAGATGCTGGAGAGGGTGCAGAGAAAAGTAAATGCTTCTAAACTGTGGGTTGCAGGGTAAATTACTACAATCTCTATAGAAAACCGTGTGGTGATTTCTAAAAGCTGTAAAAATTGACGACTGATGTGACCCAGCAATCTCCCTTCTGGGAACACACCTGGAAGAATGCAAATCATTCTACAAAAAAGATACCTAGGCACACATGTTATTGCAGCACTTTTCACAATAGCAAAACATGGAACCAACCGTGCTGCCCATCAAAAGTGGACTAGACAATAAAATGTAGTACATATACATGATGGGTTATTACACAACCATAAAGATGGACAAAATTATGAACTTTGCAACAACATGAATGGATTTAGAGTCTATTATACTTAGTAAACAAAAAACAAAAAACAGAAAAAAACCTGAGTACCACATGTTCTCACTTGAAGTTTCTTGAAGTACTTTTCAGCTTGATGCTTTATAATTTTATTTCCAATAATATGACACAGATTGAACTTTTATAGAATTTTCAAATGCAATGGAAACAGAAAACAAACAGGAGCAGTAGAGAAAATACAGAAATGGGAGAGGGTCTATTTTTGTTTACATTGTTCAGAGAATCTAATTAAAAAGGAGTCGAGGGGGTTGTTTGTGCCTTTGTGTGGGTTAAGAGTAAGGTAGATCTCAGTTTTGAGGGGCTTGGAGTTTATGCAGTTATGAGAGCTCTCTTTAGGAAGTGTAGCGGAATTAGTTATGAAAGTAAAATATTTAGACAGAGAAAAGAAATCACTACCAATTATAAGTCTAAGTAAGCTGAAAATGATATGAATCAAATTTGTTCAAGTTAGTTCTGACCTCACACAATAAATCATTCACTGTGATAATGGGTTTTTGAGAATAAGAAAAGATTTATTCACTGGGCAGGCAAGCAAGGAGGCGAGAGGACAGCTCTCAAATCTGCCTCACTGAAAATAAAACTTAGGAATATTTATGAGTTAGAGAAGCAGGGTAGTCTAAGGTTTGGGAAAACATGATTGGCAATAGGGAAAAAATAAAGTCATCGGTGGTCCATACAACGTAGTTGGGGTTCATGGCATTTCATAGGACAAATGTTCAGAAAATGGTGGCATTAGCATGATCTGAGGTGGAGTTTTTGGCTCTCTGATGTCAAAAGACATCTCTCAGGCATTTGTGCAGGTCCAGTGAAAAGATCTGTTGTCTCAATTGCTTTGAATTAGATAGGAGCTGTCCCAAGATCCTGAAAAAGAACTGAAGCAATCATACCATGGTGACTTATAAATGTTATCTACAAGATATCTTGTGCAGGTTGAATTGTACCCTTCATTGGTGCTGCCTTCACCTACTTTGGTCTTCAGCTTTATGAAAAAAATTTTAATAATAACAAAAAGCCAGCAAATAAGAGTTAACAGGGCAGGCTAAGTTTAACAGATCAAAAAATTAGTTTTTTAGTTCCAGAAATAGCATACATGTTAGCATCTAAAAATGTAACATTGTGTATTTATAATTTTAAGTTTTAAAATAAATAGATGTGTATGTACATGTAACATGTAATACATTTATAATTAATTTTCTGGTCTACTTAAAATTGAACAATTATAATAATTTTTCTCTATGTTTTCTGTTCATAAACTCGTTGTTCACTCATTCAAAATAAAAATCTTATGTTATTTCCTTGAGAGCTAGAAAGATAGTTTAGTCTTTCCTCTGCATGATTTATTAACATTTATTTTAACTTTTAATCAATAGTTTAGAAAAATGTTTTCTGGTTTTGCAACATGTCATTGGTAGTGCTCTGTAAGTTGACAGAGTTACTATGGGTTAAATGGAAAACATTTACCAAGTTTCTTTCTTATCATCTCCCTACACCAAAGAACAGCATGTCCAAAGTCTGGTTACAAGTTCACATTGAATGGTCATGATGGAGAAAAGGGGTGAATATGCCTTTTAATATGTCAAGAGAAAGGACATGATGTCAGAGATGTAGGAGATCATATGGGACCTTGCATGCTACCATAGAGTCCTTGTCTTTGACCTGAATGAAATGTGAAGCCATTGGAGGATTTGGGAGCCAAGGTCACTGGTATGATTTAACTTAACATTTTAATCTTTCCAGCTGCTGTGTTGAAAAGGTATGCAAAGGGAATGAGTGGAATATGAAGACCAAGCTAAAGGTAAAGACAAATAATTGCAGCAACAAGTATTATAAATATCCAAACGAATTATTCTGGGAACACAAAGCTTAGAGAATCTTAAATACAGCAATGAATATGTTTATGCTGATGGAAAAGTGTAATGAGTCTTTGTCCCTCTCCTTATCCTACAAAGGTTATCTCTGTACTATTACTAACTTGCTATTTTGTTTATGCTACATGGTAACAATGGAAAACACATCACTATTTCAATTCCTTTTTTTTTTTGAGTTGGAGTCTCACTCTGTCACCCAGACTGGAGTACAGTGGCCGCTCCTGGCCACCTCAACCTGCTGGGCTCCGGCAATCCTTCTGCCTCAGCCTTCCAAGTAACTGGAACTATGGGTGCGCACTACCATGCCCGGCTAATTTTTGATTTATTGTAGAGATGAGGTCTCTCCAAGTTGCCCAGGCAGGTCTCGAACCCGCGGGCTCAGGCAGTCCACTCACCTCAGCCTCCCAAAGGCGCGGGATTACAGGCTGAGCCACCAAGTCCGGCTTCAACTTCTTAGTAGAAATTTAGAATCAATTTATCAAAAATTCAACAGTTGGATAGTTCTTAGAATAAAACATAATACTTAGCTAGATACAGTAAACTTAACAATTGATGTTCAAATAAGGAAAAATGTAGCTATTTATTCCAGAATCTAAATATGTAATTGTTTGAAATTAAAAATCATCTTTGTATAAATACTTCAGTTTTTATTTAATAATTGTTCATGTTGCTAAAATTATTTATCTGCTCTTACCTATATATTGTGAGGCACTTAAGCAGAAGCCCAATTTTATTTCACTCCATTATTCTCAGCTTTTAGAATAGTTTTTATTGGCACATAACAACTACTTAATAAACATTTCTTTTTTTTCTTTTTTTTAACTTTTAAATTTTTTATTTTAAAATTGTGGGGTACTATTGAGGGTTAGGTATACAGCCATTCATTCTGCAGGTACCTTGTTGATGAGGTATGCCCTCCCTTGACCCAGGCAGATTCCCACTACTGCCAATTCCACCTCCCTGTGCCCCCCACCCCACAGTTTCCCACTACTGTCAATCCTTTTCTTATAGTATTACTATAGTTGTTCAAGGTACACTTATGGGTGCGAATATGTGAACTCAGTTCTTTGTTTCTGTTAAAGATCACTCAGTATTATTGGTTCCAAGTCCATCCAGATTGCTGTGAAGTTCATGATTTTGTTCTTCTTTATGGCTGAATAATATTCCATTATGTATATGTACCACATTTTTTTTTAATCCAGCCCTCTTTAATGGGCAGCATGGTTAGTTCCATGTTCTTGCTATTGTGAACAATGTTGTGATAAACATACATGTGCAGGTATCTTTTTTATAGAGTGACTTGAGTTCTTCCAGATGTATTCCCAGTAGGGGCATTGTGGGGTAATATGGAAGGTCAATTTTTAGAGTTTTTAATAATTGCCACACAGTATTAAACAGAGGTTGTACTAGTTTACACTCCCACCAACAGTATAGAAGTGTTCCCTTTTAACCATATCCTCTCCAGTATCTGTTATTTTTTGAGTTATTGATGATGATCATTCTGACTGGAGTTAGGTGGTATCTCCATGTAATTTTAATTGTATTTCTTTGATGACTAGTGAGGTTGAACATTCTTTCATGTATCTGTTGGCTGCTTATACATCTTCTTTTAAGAATTGTCTAGTCACAACTTTTGCCCACTTTTTAATGGAACTGTTTTTTTTTTTTTTTTTTTTTTCTTTTCAGCATGTTCGGGTTCTTTGTAGATCCTAGATGTTAGGCCTTTGTCAGACATAGAGTTGGTAACTATTTTTTCCCCAGTCAGTGAACTGTCTCCCTGCTCTCTTGATGGTTTCTTTGGCTTTGCAGAAGTTTGTCAGTTTGATGGGGTCCCACTTGTCTCTCTCATCTCTTATGACATGGACACTTGGGATTTTGATCAGGAATTGGTTGCCAGTTCCAATTTCCATAAGGGTGTCTCCTGCATTTTCTAAGGTTTTTATAGTTTGAGGATTTATGTATAGGTGTCTGATTCGTTTGGAGTTGATTTTTTTGTCTGGTGATAGATAGGGGTCCTGTTTCAATCTTCTACATATGGTCAGCCAGTTTTCCCAGCACCATTTGCTGAATAGGTTCTGCTTTCCCCAGTGGTTGGTGGTACAACCTTTGTCAAAGGTGAGTTGGTTGAGAAATTGAGGTTTTGCTTCAAGAAACTTAATTCTATTCCATTGGTCTATATACCTGTTGTTGTACCAGTACCAGGCTATTGTGATAATTGTAGCTTTATATTAAAGTTTCAAGTCTGGGAGTGTGATACCTCCTGCTTTTTTTGTTTTTGTTTTTGTTTTTTTCCTGAGAATTTTTTTGGCTATTCGTGGTCATTTATGTTTCCATATGAATTCCTGTATTGTTGTTTCTAGGTCTGAGAAGAATGTTGAAGGCAGTTTGAAGGGTATTGTGTTAAATCAGCAGATTGCCTTAGGTAGAATGGACATCTTAACAGTATTGATTCTTCCAATCCGTGAGCATGGAATATTTTTCCACTTGTTTGTGTCATCTTTGATGTCTTGAGCAGAGTTTTGTAGTTTTCATTGTAAATGTCTTTCATGTCTGATTAGTCAGATGCCAAGGTATTTCATTTTTTTGTGGCTACTGTGAATGGAACTGTGATTTTCATTTGGGTTTCTGTTTCTTTATTATTGGTGTAGAGAAATGCGATTGTCATTTGCACGTTTATTTTATACCCTGAGACTTACCAAAGTCCTTTATCAGTGCAAGGTTTTTGACAGATTCTCTTGGGTTTTCAAGGTGTAAAATCTGTCATCTGCAATGAGTGATAACTTGATTTCCTCTTTTCCTATTTGGATACCCCCGATTGCTTTCTTTTCTTTGATTCCTCTAACTAGGACTTCCAAAACTATGTTGAACAGTGGGGATGAGAGTGGGCATCCTTTTCTTGTTCCAGTTTTTAGGGGAAATGGTTCCAATTTCTGTCTGCTTAGCAGTCTGCTGGTTGTGGGTTTCTCATAAATGGCTCTTACTATTTTGACTTATGTTCCACCTATGCCTAGATGTTCAAGGGTTTTTATCAGTAAGGGGTGCTGGATTTTATCAAAAACTTTTTCTGCATCTTATGATATAATCATAAGATTCTTGTTTTCAGGCCTGTTGATGTATTTAATTACACTTATGGTCTTACGAATGTTGAACCAGCTTTGCATCCCAGGATGAAACCTACTTGGTCATAGTGCATGGTTTTTGAGATGTGTTGTTGAGTTTGGTTGCTAGAATCTTGTTGATAAGTTCATCAAGTTCATTTGTTGGTCTGTAGTTCTCTTTCTCTGTTGGACCTTTACCTGGCTTGGGTATCAATGTGATGTTAGCTTCATAAAATGATTTGGGGGGAGTTCCATCTTTCTTAATCACCTGGAATACTTTAATAGGTGTGTTATCAGTTTTTCCTTGTATGTTTTGTAGAATTCTGTTGTAAACCCATCTGGTCCTGAGTTTTTTGTTTTGTTTTTTTGTTTTATTTTTGTAGGTAGTTTTCTTATGCTATAGTTTTCTGGATTTTTATAGGTCTATTCAGGGTCTTGATTTCTTCTTGTTTCAACCTGGGGAGGTTGTGTGATGTCAGAAAGTCCTCCATTTCCTTTTGTTTTCAAGTTTGTTTCCATACAAGCATAAATAATAGTCTCTGATAATCTTTTGTATTTCTTCAGGGTCAGTTGTGACTTCATCTTTTGTGTTTATTGTTGTGTTTGGGTATTTTCTCTCTATTTCTTGGTCAGTCTAGCTATGTGAGTATCAATCTTGTTTATACATTCAAAGAACAAGCTTTTTGTTTCATTGAGTTTTTTGTATTATCTTTTTGTCTTCTATGTCCCAGATTTGGGCTTTTATTTTGGTTATCTGGATTCTTCTGCTGTAGCAACAGTTTTGAGGCTCTTGATTTTCCGGCTTACTTGGGTGACTTGTTAGGCTGTTAACTTGTGATCTTCCATTTTCTTCATATACGTTTGTAGTCATAGAATTACCCTCTTATTACTGCTTTCATGGCATCCCAGAGTTTTGGGTAAGATGTTTCTTCATTTTCATTTGTTTCCAGGTATCTTTTAATTTCTGTTTTGATTCCAGTGTTGGCCCAGGTGTCATGTCTTTGTGGATTTTGGGGGAACATTTTTGGTGTTTTTATTTCACTTTGGTCTGAGCAGGTGCATGGCAGAAATTCAATCTTTTGAAATTTGTTTATGCTTTATATATGACCAAGGATGTGATCAATCTTAGAGTACATTCCATGTGGTGATGAGTAGAATGTTTACTCTGTGTTTGTTGGGTGGAGTGTTTTGTAGGTATCAATTAGTCCATTTAGTCAAGAGTCACATTAAGGTTCTGGATCTTCTTGCTGATTTTTTTGTCTTGATGATCTGTCTAGGGTTGTGAGTGGGGTATTAAAGTCCCCAGCTATGATAGTGTTACAGTCAATTTCTTTTTAAAATTTGACTAGAAGCTGCTTTACAAAAGTTGGTGCTCCTATGTTGGGCACATATGTGTTTAGGATAAATATTTCTTGTTGATAGATTGAAATTTTATCATTATGCAGTGACTTTCTGGATTTTTAAAAAATTTTTGATAGCTTAAAGGGTATTTTGTCTGATATTAAGGTCACAACTCCTGCTTTCTTTTATGTTCTATTCACCTGAAATTCTGCTTCCTATCCTCTTACTTTGAGTTGTCCTTTCTGATGAGATGATTCTCTTGGAGATAATATATTGTTGCCTTATGAAATTTTATCCATCCTGCCATTCTGTGTCTTTTTAGTGGTGCATTTAGTCCTTTCACATTCAGGCTAATTACTGAAATGTGAGAGTTTATCCCTGTCATGATGTTCTTTTATAGAGTTGCTATTCCTGTTAGTTTTTTGTCTTTCTTTTGATTTTTTAGGTTGATTCATGTGTGTTTTCAATCTTTTTCCTGAATTCTTGTGAAGAACGTTGTCGTTCTTTTTTCCCTTTCTTCTGCGTTTAATACTTCCTTAAGTGTTTGTTGTAGAGTTGGCCTATAGGCAGCATAAAATCTTAGGGATTGAATGTCTGGGAACGAATTAAATTTATCTTTGAGAACTTAAAGATTGGGCTCCGAGCTCTCCTAGTCTGAAGTGTTTCTGTAGATAAATCTATTGCTATTCTAATTGATCTTCTCTGGTAGGTAGTCTGACCTTTTTCTCTTGCTGCCTTTAGGATTTTTTCTTTCATAACTACTTTGTTTAGGCAAATTACTATGTGTCTAGGAGTTGATCTTCTCATTTGTTGTCTCGCAGAGGTTCTCTGAATATCTTGTGTTTGAATTGTTCCATCACTAATGAGATGAGGGAAGTTTCATTAAATAATTTCATGAAATGCTTGTTCTAGGGTGGTCTCTAAACATTTCAAATAAGAAAAAGAAGGTATGATTTAGATAGTCATTCAGTCCATCAGAAAGCCAATCATAAAGAAGGACACACATATGCTTTTTGCAGCAACTTGGATGGATTTAGAGTTGATCATACTCAGTGACCGATCCCAGAAACAAAGAGCAGAGTACCATATGTTCTCTCTCATAAGTGGACATCGAACAATTATAATACTATAAAAAAGGGATTGGCAATCATGGGAAAATGTCAGGGGAAGGTGAGTGGGATTGGCAGTTGAGGGAAACTGCTAGGGGAAAGAGGGGAATAATCCCTCAACAAGGGTACCTGCATAATCAACATTTGTATTTAACACTGAATTGTACCCCACATCTTGATAATAAAATAAAAAGAAAACCAACATCTATTTAACAAATGATGGGTGTAGATCCACTGTGAGGTTGACTGGCATCAACCATTCAGCAAACTGATATATTTACCAAATTTCTTACCCTTAAATGCATCTGGTGTTATCTCTAGAGGAATAGGACCTCTTGAGCAAAAAAATAATATAAGAATCTTGGTTACCTATAGTATCTCAGGAACTTAATCAAACAAGTGATGGTAAATGGTATTAGTTAGCTGAGAAACTTCACTGGAGCTACAGATGTTGCACTAATGAAGTATTCCATTAGGAAGACAAAAAGGAAAAAAAAGAAAAAATGTCTTCTACCTTATTGCTGAGAAGCTTGAGATAGTAATAATTGTAAGCATTGATTTTGGATTTGGATTGTCTTCTAATTGAATTCTGGCCTTGCCACAGTTAAATAGTTTACTAGTTGACTTCAGTATTGTAGAAGAAACAAAATCAATTAGTCAAATTTTATCTTAGATATAATAAATTTCCAGCCAGTCTCGGTGGCTCAGCCTATAATCCCGTGTCTTTGGGAGACTGAGGTGAGTGGATTGTCTGAGCCCGCGGGTTTGAGACCCGCCTGAGCAACTTGGAGAGACCTCATCTCTACAATAAAAATAAAAAAATTAGCTTGGTGTGGTAGCGCGCACCTGTAAGTTCCAGCTACTTGGAAGGCTGTGGTGGAAGGATCGCTGGAGCCCAGAAGGTCGAGGCTGCGGTGGCCGGGAGCGGTCACTGCACTCCAGTCTGGGCGACAGAGTGAGACTCCAACTCAAAAAATAATAATAATAATAATAATAAAATTCCTTGACTCTAGAAACTTCAAGGCATTAGGAAATATTCTCAGTGAATATTTTTGCATTTGTCTTCTCTTAGTCATCTTTGAAATATAAAAAATGTAGATAAATCTCTTTCAGAAGATAGCACTCAGCATAGGATATTTTCTCCGTTAGCTCTCATGTAGTTGGTCATTTCACTAAGATTTTGTTGCATAGATAATTGTATAGCAATTGAACATACAGGCTTCTTTATCATCAATGCAATTTTGCTTATTTGGATTCTTCAAAGAGCCTTCCTAACTTTGGAGCAAGTAACCATTAGATATGTGTAAGACCTATGCAGATTACAAGGGCAACTTTTATTGCAGTAGTTTTGATGATGCATTTTTGTAGGACATCATCACAGTGGTATCCCACTCATGATTTATTAGGATGCTACATCATAGCATTGATAGAGAATAGAAACTAACCAAAGGATGACTTGCTCATTTATAATATTAAAAGCTATGCATTATATATGGAGCCTGTCCTCATTTTTAGGAATGGAAGTATTCATTTATGACACTTGTATAAATAATGCATCATTCACTGATAGTAAGTTAAATTATGTTTAGGTTTAACCAAATCCAGCATCACTTAGTACTTTATTTTTCCTGAATATATATTTTACAATAACATAAATTAAACAGGAATAAAATTCTATATAATTTGTCACCCTCATCAAGTGATGATAAGTATCAGAGAAGAAGATATAATTTTATTAAACTAATTATTTGTTTTTCATCTATGCACACTCAAGTCCTTTATATTAAAAGGATAATTTTCAGTGAAGTTATCTTCCAGAAGAAAACATGGTATTGCATCTAGAATGTCCTTTTTGAAAACTTTTGTAATCACAATTTTAAAACAGAAATCGGAATCTTCTGATAGTCTAGATATGCTCCCCAAATCAACTATTTTCCTTTTTAACAGAAATCTATTTTTGTGACTAAATTGGAATCAATAAGATTTATGTAGAAATGATATGTGCATCTTTTATGACATATACAACTTAAAGGAAAGCCAGTTAGATAAATCTGTAATAAAATTCACATCTGGTCCATGAAGACTATATGCTATTTATGTAAAAATGTTTAAATGATATTCAAAAACTTCATTTTCTCCATACCTTTCTTGCACAAATTGTTAAAGTATATATGTCATTATTATAAATATGTATCTTTTCTCTATATTTCCTAATTATTTGCTGCCAAAACAAAAATAATCAATTGATTGTTTTTAATATAACATATCCAGAAAATTAATATTTCTTATTAATTCTAGCAATGTATTTGTAGATTTTGCTTTTGATTTTCTGTAAGCAAAATTGCATTGTTTGTGATTAGTACTAATTTTTTTTTTCTTATATGAGGAGATATCACAAACAAAACTGGAATTATCTTTTGGATGGAGAGCCCCTTGTAATACAGAATTCCCCTGCTAGGTAAGTGTTCTAGAAAATCATCAAGTTTTATCTGGAAGTTTTGAGAAGGTTGTATCATGATTTGAGAAAGAAATGTCCCAAGTTGTGGCAAACAGGTGACTGGTTCTTCCACCATGACAACACGCCTGCCTACATTGTATCGAGTATTCAGGAGTTTTTGATAAAAACATGCCATGAACCCCATGCTTCACCCTTCCTATTCACCAAATCTCACCCTAAGTGACTAATTTTGTTAACTTGGATGAAAAAAATTCTGTAAGGGAGAAGTTTTACTGATGGCAGAGGTGAAAGAAAAAAATGGCAGAAGCACTGAAAGCCATCAAAATTGACAAGCTCAAAAACTGTTTTGAGCAGTGAAAATGCATCTTGTTGGGTGCATTCCATCAGATGGAGAGAATTTTTTTTTTTTTGAGTTGGAGTTTCACTCTGTCGCCCAGACTGGAGTGCAGTGGCACGCTCCCAGCCACTGCAGCCTCAGCCTGCTGGGCTCCAGCGATCCTGCCGAAATGGAGAGAACTTTGAAGGTGACTGAAGGTTAAACATGTAATAATAAATACACAATGGTTTAATAAATAAATTATGTTTGATGGGGTCCCTTTTCATATATGTTTATTTTTTTATTTAGTCATGTAAATTTGGATGCTAATCTTATATCTTTTATTTCTTGATTTACTTCTGCACAGACTGGAATATTCAGTTAGAAATTGAGATACTGGAAATAGATATTATTAAAAAAAAAGTTTTATTTGTAATTGTTGGGACTCAGGCAGTGATACTCCTGAAGACTGGTACTTTAACCTGTGGAGAGACCTTAGAAGCTGCCTCAGAATTAAGGTCCCTCTAACGTTTTCTTGGTTTCCACTATCCCCAAGTGAAGGGAAGGGAAGGTCTCTCTCTGGAGCATCTTTTATCTGACCAAAGAAGCTTTTCCAAAAAAAAAAGTTATTATCTTAAGACACCCTCCTTAAGATCTTTTCAAATAACTAAGGAAGTTCAACCACCAGAGAAGAGAAGAAACTGGGAGTTGTCACCTCACAAAGAATTCTCATCTGTTCTGAAAGCAACTGCCAGAGATTACCTAAGAAAGTTTATCATCATAATTAAGACAACTTCGTTCCTGTGAACCACTGTCTGAGCACTGGGTTATTCATTTACCCACTTTCCCCCTCTCTTATGAAGAAAACATCAAAAACCATCTGAACTTTCTTTGAGTTCATATTTTCTATAACCCTTGTAGACACATAAGAGTAATAAATGGTTTATATTTTTTCCATTTTAAAGTTTATTTTTAAATAAAGATGTTGGCTGTGGCATGTCATGATGGGGCAGAAAGGGATCATGTCCTTTCCATCCCTACAGTTCTGGCGACAATGGTGGGATGGCTGAAACACCTGACTTGCTCCCAAGCCTACAGTTAGTTAGTTCCTGGAACAACAGACAAAAAGCCAGTAAAGAAAGGTAAGCACTTTTTTAAAAATCAAATTTAATTCTTCCAGATTGCTGCCTGAAGTGTCTGATAGAAAATGGAAAGTAAAAATGTCTCTTTGTCCCTTCTTCCCAAATTTAGGTTGACAGGAGAAAATCATCTGTCTGGATTATGACTTTTTTGTAAACTTGGTTTTGAGTTACCTATTCATAATTTATCATTTTTATGAGCAGTTATTGTTTTTGGTTTATTTGTTTGTTTTCTTCTATCTGTCTTGTTCTGTGTCCTGAAGTTGACCTGACTTGTTATCTGTTGGGGGTATGGTATGCAGATTGTTGGGAATGCATGTACAGATGGCCAGTGCAAAAAGACTGGGCCCTCCCAAAAAAGCTAGCATACCAACTGTTGCCAGTTTGAAAGACATTGTCTGAATCATTCAGTCCTAGCTGTGTTTAAGAGTGACATTGAACTCTGAGAGAACTGCTTCTTTGTGTTGTTTGGTGGCATCTTGTGCATTCTTGGTTAAGTCATAAAAGTCTTATTGGTTCTAATTTACTTGGTAGATACATATAGTTTTGTTGTTGTTGTTTTTTAAGTAGGTAAAAACCAGGAATATTTGCTCTTTGTCCCAGCTGATATCTGATAAAAAGAGATTTAAAACAATCTTTTAAAAGAGCTCTATGGTCAAAAGTGAGTTTAATTAAAAGCTGACATTCTGACCATATATTTTTAAAATGTCATTTTGCTTTTTCTCTTTCTGATCCCTTACACCCTTGTCAGGAACTTCTTTCATTTAACTGAAATCCTTTTTTAAAAATTATATGTTTGTTCTTCTGTACTCTCCCTTTCTTGTAGACATAATTTTAGCTAAGAAAAATGTTAAAACTCTTGGCCTTTTTGAGGAGACTATGTTCTCCTCAAGCTTCCTTTAAGATTTGTTCTTCCATTTACTTCTGCTCCTTCTCTTTGCCTTTAATCTTCTATCAAGTTCTTTAATCATTGATATGTTTCCATTTAAGCCCTTACCTTTTCCATTTCATAGTCAGTGGATGAAAAATTACTGAGAGAAAACAGCATTCTGGCCATCTCATAAAGAAGCACAACAGAGAAACTTCTAACGACTCTGAGACCCACAGCCATGTCACCACAGACCCCCTTTTTGAGGTTTTCTGGGTTTTTTTCTTTTTTTCATGGAGGCCTAAAAGTTATGGGTAGGTTTTTTTCTACTCAGGTCTAAAGCTCTGTTTTCTTTTACACTGAGTTCCCTTTACAAGGAATATCTTATATTGTAAGAGAACAATTGACCTCTGTGCATGTGGTACCTGTGACAAGAGCTGGAATTTTGAAGAGAACTGACAGCTGTTGCAATGAATGGTTATTATTCTAAGAGACAAACTCTGGCTTACTGTCCTCTTATTTGCAAGTTTAGATAAGAAAATTCTCACATTTCTGACAGAGTCAGAAAGAAACTGACAGTAAATGGCAATTTGATCCAAGAAAAGTTATTGGCAAGTACCAGATCATGGGAGATGTTTGGACACTTTGAGGTTGTGAAAACACTCACACTGAAGGATAGGAACTCCCATGAAGGATGGGTTGATCATAGAGTGAGCTAGCTGGTTCTGGATCATCCACTAGCTTCAGCGGAATGAATGTTCTTGTTGCAGGGTCTCTGTGGGAGCATTCTACAGTCTAGCCCCATGGTGTTTCTCTTCTGGTCTTGAACCATGGCTCTGTGGTGCCTTGGATTCAGAATAGTAATAGAATCCTTGATTTATGGAGATCAAGGAACTCTGACTTCTAGCTGTGTTTGTGAGTACTGGGCTTTAGAAACTACAAATGTTTTATTAGCCCTATTCAATGATGGACTCCACCTTGAACTCAGTAGTCTTGTTGGAAAAGGGAGATTAAGTTGGAAGCTAATAAACAAAAATTAGTCTTCTTATAAAATCCTGTGGTGAATTCCTATGATTATATATTACTGCAGTATTCATTTTTAATTTTCATTTGTTACATATCTAATTGACATAATTGCTTAAAAAGCTTAAATTCTTTCACTGTGCTTTGAGCTATAAATTTGCTACATTGTTTTCTCTAAAATCTAAAACTTAGGGCACAGGCCATTTGGGACAGATAAAATTTTAAATGTTCCATTTACAGAGGCACCAGTTATATTTACCTGTGCTTTTAAACTACCAAATTTCATCTGCAACATGGAAAAATTATAATATTAAAGCTATAATATCTTTATATTTGTATTTTTATGCATACATGTAAACATGTCTGTGTTTGTATACTGTTCACGTGTCACCAAATTGACTTAAAATTAAATGAACACTTTTTCAAGCTTACATTACTTTAGTAATCTTAGGTAAATAAATCAATATTAGTTTAAATACATGTAATTAAAACTACTGAAAATAAGAAAAACAATTCTCTGTACAAGATATACAGAGAAAGTACCCCCCAAAAGCAACATATACATTTGATGAGAAAAGATATGAAAAAGTAATTTTGTCTTGCTTAAATGATTCAAATTTAAGAAACTAAGAACAAATGACAGATATCACTAAATGGACTTAGAAAGTTGGGAAAATAAAGAGAATTGTAAAAATATAAGAGAATATAGAAGATTTATAAAATTCTTATCTTGTGTATTCAAAGCTGACTGAGATTGGATGATTTGTTTATAAGGTTTTATTAAAATTAACATTAGTTTTACTACAATACTGGTACAAAACAAAAACTTGGTATTCTCTTTTACACAAGATTTTCTAATACTAGTAATAAAACAATTAATAAAACAATTTCTTAAAAATTCACCTTTGCAGTAAGCTGCTGTCTCCATTAGATCTTTTGACTATTTAGCAAACTGAATCTCCTTTCTATCAAGGAGTAAAAAATTTTGGTTTTTGAAATATTTTAATTACCACACTGACTATATGAATGACTTATTTTACAGGAATCTGTGATCCCGTTTTGATTGAGAGTTTTAACCCTCTCCAATTTTAATAGAATGTTTTAAACCTTTGAATATTTAACAGACTTCTACAATCCAAATTTTAAAAGCAAAATTAAGTCTTCTTTATTTTACACTAATGTTTGAATATTCCAAGAACTTCTAGAAGTCCAAAAGAGATATATTAGACTTACTTGCCAGTTTAATATTATACAAAAAAATTATCAAAGTTAAAAAGTTCAACCTTCTTTGAATTATATTTATATAGGTATGTCATTTTTATATGTTCCAAAATTGTATGAGAGTTCTAAAAATGATATATCTTTTTTAATCTTATCAGTCATAATTAACACTATTAGCTGAATTTTTGTAGACCACAACAAATCCTATGGCCATTATAATTATTTTTGTCTACAGCAAATTACCTTATTCTTCTGTCTCTTCTAAAAGATCTTTGCAAGCAACTATAATTCTCAAATGTATTGTCAAGGAGGTTCATGTAAAGGATAACAAATCCTGACAGGTACTCTGAAATGAGACCTGCTGATTATTGAATTTGACTGGATAAAAATTTCAAAAACTCCAGTGACAAAAAAATGGGCTCATTAATTTCTGAATCTACAACAGACAGAATAAGCATTAATTATGTGAAACTGAACTGATGAAGAATTGAAATCATTTTTGTTTTTGTTTGTTTTTAGTTATCTACAGCTGTGCAAGCTTTTGGAGCAACATTTTGAGCAACATTAACACATTTACTTTTATCTGTTCTTGATCTACCAGAATTCAGAAACTATTTGGTAGTATTCTTATTTTATGGAAATGTAGTTATTTGCATAAGTTAATAAGAATCTACTTTCTTTTGTAATAGCACACAATTGGAAACAATGGTTATTTTATTGATGCTTTTACTGGAATGTCCTATTTTCAGATATTACTAGACAGCTTTATAAAATTGATGTTGGCATTATAAAGTCTTTAGACTTCAAAAAAGATTGGCCTGTTACCTTGTCTACAGGGTTCCCTTTCAAGGTTTCTGGTCTTCTGGTAAGTAAAAAATGCAACTTTCTGACAGGCCCAGGAAGGTATTTTGGGACCTCAAGATATTTGGGACCTCAAGAAATTCACCCAATTTATACAAGTATTACAGACACAATCTGAGGGGAAGTCAAATCCTAGGCTTAGCTTCTAAGCTTCCAAAAGCTTTTTTAAGAGTTTAATCTGAGATTTCTTATGAAAAGTTTTCAGTAAAGCCAATTTTAGAAAGCCTATATGACGAATCACTATTCATACTGCACTTTGTGCAAACAATCCAGCCAAGTTAATATAACTAAATTTATTTTACTAATAAATTGGGCTTACTATAATTATCCTTGGTAAACATGGGAGAACTGAAGAAGGAAAATTATATTTCAGAAGAAAAACTATAGTGCACCTGTTATTAGATTCTAACACTGTTCATTGTTTTGAAATTTTTATTATTTGTCTGCAATTTAGACTGACTCTTGAATCTTTTCCTAACAGCACATCTCCAAACCAATGTGTCCAAATTTTTCTCCTGTTTTTCTGACTTAGATGTTCTGAAATTTAAACAATCTTTTCCCTAAGTCTCTGCCAACTGAATCAGTCAACTTGGCTTTCAATAAAATCCCTGCAACAGCTTATATTTGGACAAACTTTGTACATGCAAACTGCAAAGTAGAAAAATCTGTAAATTTCCTACTTCCCACTTGTCTTCTCAACTGACTTTCCTTCAGACTCTAAAGAACCTAGTTTATAGATTATTCCAGATATTATTCTTTTGTTTTCTGTTCCCAAATAATTCCTTTTATTGAAAATCTATTGACTTGTCTCATATATAGAGACTTAACTTTGAGCGTCATCTAACCAACTCTTTAAATGAGAAACAAATTGGTCTGACCCATTTCTCAAAATGGGAGACTGGATGAATGGGATCTTTTCCCACTCAACTACTAAATAGATTTCTTTCTCTGCAGCTGCCAAATCAGCTTTTAGCGTATGAAATTTCTAGGGGAATATATAAAGTAATGTTGGGGCTTAGAAAGTGATACCCTAAAGACTCACTTTGACATGCTAAGAAATGCTAAGATTTATCATTGCAATGGGAATAGGGTGGGTTATTAAGGGAGAAAAAGAAAGAAAAAAGTGTTACAGTAAAAATAAGAAAGGTCCTATAAGTTATTCTGAGACAATTATCCTTGACTAAAAAGATCAATAACAAGGGTTGCTCCAGTCCATGGTTAGACAGGCAGTGGCTGGTCAGATGTCTTCACAGAAGGTGTTTTTTGTTTGTTTGATTTTTATGTGTAAGGTTGCATTAATCTTTGTGTGTGTGTGTTTTTCAGTCTTTTGTGATAGTTCTTACCAAGCATACATGCCTGCGAACCCTTTCTACAGGACCTTTTCAAGCTCCATTTCTGCTGTCATTTGACACAAGTGACAGCATTTTGATTCTGAGAGCTTTCACCAGGGAGTGTCCTGGCATTCTCTGGATCTGGTTATTCTTACAAACTTCACCACTGTGGCAGCACTTGAATCAACTCTCATTAACCGTTGGAACCTTTGATACTTTTGATACCAGAGCAGAGTCTATGCTGTAGAGAATTTTATTTAATTGATTTGAAGTATAGTTTCTTTTAACATTTTTTAAAAAGTTTCCCAGTTATTTCTAATGTACAGACACGACATGAAAATCACATTAATTAGATTCTTGGAGAATGGAGAATGTATATTAGGACCGGAAATATAATTTATTAATTCTCTATAATTGCTTCTGCCCCTAGTCTGGAAAATATTACATTTCTAACAGTGATAGCTAATTATCTCCAATTTATCATTCACTAAAGGACCAAGTAATCATTTAATTTTAAACACATTTAATAGGCTAATGTACTTGTCCCTTACAGCAGATGGAGTTTCTGGTAAAACAATTCCATCGTTTCCTCCAAATGGCTTCAGAGTTAAATATGAAAAGTGGGTTCAAGGAAACAAAGTATAAACATACATCTGTATGAGTGAAATGTTAGTGTTTAGATTTTATGACATTTGGAGTTTGCTAGGTTGTTTTCTGCTTGCTACATAGTTTCCAATATCCTAGTAATATGGGAACAAAGCTAGAGTTCATAATTAAATTAAACACATGTGTTTTCACACAATTCCCATTCTCCTAAAGTGTTTTAGACACTGAGAATTGCATACACTTTCAAGGTGATCATACACTAGCAAAGACTGATTATAGTTTTCAAAACAAGCTTTTTCTAGTCAAAGCCAATTGTAGATTTAAAAGATGATTATTCTTACTATTCTAGTTACTATTTTCGAGGCGGAGTTTGCTATTTTTTAAACTTTTGGTTAAAAAAAGCACATAATGTTAGGTTTAGCCTCATCAAAATTTTAATTGCACACTACAACATTGTTAATTATGAAAACAGTGTTCTATGGCAGATCTCAAGGACTTCTTCAACTTGCATAACTGAAACTTTGTATTTATTGAACAGTATCTTCACATTTTCCCTCCTTTCAGCCCCTGGAAATTACCATTCTACTTTCTGCTCCTGTTGACTTAGAATACTTCATATAAGCAGAATCCTGCAATATTTGTCTTTCTGTGTCTGATTTATTTCACTCAGTAAAATGACCACCAGTGACATAATATTCCAATATGTCTGTCTACTACATTTTTCTTTCTATTTATCAATTGATAGACATTTAGGTTGCCTCCACAGCTTGACTAATGTCACTAATGCTATAATAAACATGAAAGTGAAAATATCTCTTCAAGGTTACTTCAGTTATTTAAAATAAGTATCTAGAAAATGGAACTGATAAATCATATACTTTTATTTTAAGGATGTGGGGTATAGTTCAGGATTAGATATACAAATGGTCATTGTACAGGTAAGTTTGGGCCTCACTTGGGTTCCCACTTTGACTGGTTTGTGATCAGGTACACTTATTGATGAAGTGTGCCCCTCCTTCTCTCGTAGTTTCCCTCTACTGCCAATCTCTTTTTAATAGTATAATGATAATTGTTCAGGGCCTGCTTATGCGTGAGAACATGTGGAACTCAGTTCTTTGTTTCTGTGATAGATCACTGAGTATTAAAGACTCTTAAGTCTACCTAAGTTGCTGCGAAGTTCATAATTTTGCCCTTCTTTATGCCTGAATAATATTCAATCGTGTCTACGTACCACATTTTTTAATCCAGTCTACATTAGATGAGTAGAATGGTTGGTTCCACGTTTTTGCTATTGTGAATAATGCTGCAATAAACATGCATGTGCAAGTTTCATTTTCATAGAGTGATTTAAGTTCCTCTGAGTATAATCTCCCAGAAAGGAGATTACTGAGTTATATGGAAAGCCTATTTTTAGATCTTTTAGGAATCACCACATTGTTTTCCATAGAGGTTGTATTAATTTACACTCTCACTAACAGAGTAGAAGTGTTCCCTTTTTTTTGCATCCTCTCCAACGCCTGTTCTTTTTTAAGTTATTGATGATGGCCATCCTGACTGGAGTTAGGTGGCATCTCAGCGTGGTTTTAATTTGCATTTCTTTGATAATTAGTGAGGATGAGCATTTTTTCATGTATCTGTTGGCTGCTTGTATGTCTTCTTTAGAGAAGTGTCTATTATATTTTTATCCACTTATTTTCACCCAGGCTGTAGTGCAGTGGCACGCTCATGGCCACCATGACTTCGACCTGCTGGGTTTAGGCGATCCTTCTGTCTCAGTTTTGCCCGCTCTTTAATAGAACTGTTTGTGTTTTTTTTCTTTTGGCAAATTTGAATTCCTTGTAGGTCCTAGATGTTAGGACTTTGTCAGATATGCAGTTGGCAAATATTCTTTTCCCATTCTGTGGGCTTTCTCCCCACTCTCTTGATGGTTTCTTTTGCTTTGCAGAAGTGTTTCAGTTTGATGAGGTCCCACTTGTCAATCATATCTCTATGGCATGGGCGATTGGAATTTTGATTAGGAATTGGTTGCCAATTCCAATTTTGGTCAGGGTGTCTCCTGAATTTTCTAAGGTTCCTATAGTTTGAGGTTTTACATTTAGGTCTTTGATCCATTGAGAGTCGATTTTTTTTTGTATGTGATAAGTAGGGGTATTGTTTTACTCTTCTGCATGTGGTCAGTCAGTTTTCCCAGCACTATTTACTGATTAAGTTCTCCTCCCCTGAGAGGCTGTTGGTGGAGGCTTTGTCAAAGATGAGATGGTTAAGAAATTGAGGTGCTGCTTCAAGAATCTCTATCTTGTTCCATTGGTCTATATGCCTGTTGTTGTACCGATACCAGGCTGTTTTGTTTATTGTAGCCTTATAATAAAGTTTAAATTCTGGAAGTGTGATAACTTTGCATCAGGGTACAAAGTCAATATGCAAAAAACAGTCACATTCTTATACACCAACAATGAACAGGCAGAGAAACAAACAAAAAACACAATTTCATTCACAATAGCCCCACACACACACACACACACACACACACACACACACACACACACACACACAAACAAATGAAATACCTCAGCATCTTCCTAACCAGAGAAGTGAAAGATCCTTAAAATGAAAGCTAGAAAACACTGCTCAAATAAATCAAAGATGACACAAACAAATGGAAGAGTATTCCATGCTCATAGATTGGAAGAATTAACATTGTTAAGATATGCATCCTACTTAAGACAATCTACAGATTTAATGTAATACCTGTTAAATTAGCAACATCATTCTACTCAGTTTTAGAATCGACTACACAGAAATTCATATGGAAACATAAACAACCACAAATAACCAAAAGAATAATATATTTTTATTTCTATTTTTGAAAAAGCTATACACTGTTTTCCATAGCAGCTGCACAATTTTATATTTCCAACAACAATGTGAAAAAGTTCAATTTTTTCAAAATCCTTGCCAATACTTTTTTTTTTTTAACTTTGTATTTGTTTGAATAATGGCTATCTTAGCAGGTCTGAAGCGATATCTTATTCTGAGTTTGATTTGCTTTTCTGATAAGTGATGTTGAGCATCTTTTCATATACCTGTTGACCATCTGTATGTCTTCTTTGAAGCTATGTCTATTTAATTTCTTTGCCTATTTTTTCTTACTCGGGGTATTTTTATTTATTATTATTATTTTTATTTTGCTATTGAGTTTTAAAGTTTATTATATTTGTTTGAATATCAACACCTTTCATACATGTAGTTTACCACTTTGTTTTCTCATTCCATATGCAGCCTTTTCACTCTGTTGGTCATTTCCTTTGATAGGCAGAAATTTGTTTGCTTTTAGTTTGACCTAGTTGCTATTCTCTTTTTGCTACTGTTGCCTGTGCTTTTGATGTCACATTCAAGAAATTATTGCCAAGATCCATGTCATAAAGATTTTTCACATTATTTTCTTCTAAGAGTTTTAGAGTTTCAGGGTTTAAGTCTTTAATCTATTTTTTTTTTTTTTTTTTTTGAGTTGGAGTCTCACTGGGTCGCCCAGACTGGAGTGCAGTGGCCGCTCCCAGCCACTGCAGCCTCGACCTGTTGGGCTCCAGCGATCCTTCCGCCTCAGCCTTTCGAGTAGCCGGAATTACAGGCATGTGCTACCACGCCCGGCTGATTTTTTGATTTATTGTAGAGATGAGGTCTCGCTGCCCAGGCGGGTCTTGAACAGGCGGGCTCAGGCAATCCACTCACCTCAGCCTCCCAAAGGCGTGGGATTACAGGCTGAGCCACCGAGCCCGGCTTTTAATCTATTTTTAAGTTGAATTTTGTGTAGGGGATGGGATAAAGGTCTAATTTAATTCTTCTGCATGAGAATGTTCAGTTTTCCCAGCACCATTAGATGAAGAGACTATTCTTTCCCTGTTGTGTATTTTGGCACTATTGTCTAATATGAGTGGACCATACATGCATGGACTCATTTCTAGACTCTTTATTTGCTTCTCATTGGTCTATATATCTGTCTTTATGCCACACCATACTGTTTTAGTAACTGAAATGTTGTATTATGTTTTGAAGTCAGAAAATGTGAAACTTATAGCTTTGTACTTTATTCAAAAAATTGTTTTGAATATTTTTACTCCTTTATGGTGTCCTCTGAATTTTAGACTTTTTTAGTCTATAAGTATTTCATTGGAACTTTGATAGGAATTGCATTGAATGTGTAGATTGATTCTGATAATATGAATAGTTCAATAATATGAAGTCTTCCAATTCATGATCATGAAATTCTTTCTATTTACATACATTTTCTATCATTTATTTCATCGGTGTTTTGTAGTTATCAGTGTAAAAGTTTCTTCCCTCCTTGATTAAGCTTATTCCTAATGTTTTATTTATTTTTTGATGCTGTTGTAAATGAAACCATTTTCCTATTCAGATAGTTTGTTTTTAATGTATAGAAATGCTACTGCTTTTTGTATGTTATTTTTTATCTTCAATTTTAGTCCAAACAGCTTTTCAGTGCATTTTTAAAAGATTTGCATATATATGATCATGCCATTATCAAAAACAAATATATTTTACATTTTTCTTTCTGATTTGAATATCTTTTATTTTTTTCTTGCCTAATTGCTTTGGCTAGAATTTTCCACATAATATTGAGTAGAAGTGGTGAGAATGGGTCTTCTTATCTTGGTCCTAATCTTAGATAAAAGTCCTATATTGATCTTTTTTTTTTCATAATTATGACTCTATGGGCTTTACATGAATGATCCTTATTGCATTGACAACATTTTCTTATATTCCTAGTTTTGTGAGTTTATATATATATACACACACACATATACATAAACAGATTGTTTAGTTTTGTCAAATGTTTTTTTCTCTATTGAGATGGTTACAAAATTTGTATCCTTTTTTCCTGTAAATGTAGTATATAGCATTGATTAATTTTCATATGTTGAACCATCCATGGCTTGCCAGGACAGTAGGAGAATGCTTACTTGGTCATGGGGTTTGATCCCTTAGTGTGTAATTGGGCTTGGTGTACTAGTATTTTTTGAAAATTGTTACATACATCTTTGGTCTTGGGTTTTTCTTTGTTAACAGATTTTATTATTATTATTATTACAAATTCTATATCCTTATTATTTACAGATCTGTCTGACTTTTTGTTTCTTCCTGACTCAGTCTTGGTAAATTGTATATTTCTAGGAATTTATCCATTTTTTTAGATTATATAATTACCTTGTGAATAATCAGGTTTTTTGTTTTTGCTTTTTTACATAATGCTATATCACTTTGAGAGATATGTATTCTTCCCGATTTACAGAAAAACAAAAAGAATCTATGTGAATTTAGGAAAGCAAATAATTTCATATCTACTTAACTTCAGAAATGAAGTTTGATTTCAAGCTTCTTTGATTACAAAGACCATTGTAATTTCACTGTGCTTTACTCTTTCTGGTTTTAGGTATTCAAGGTCAGTGGAAATTACAGAGTTGAGATGTAATGAATATTTTTAAATTATATAATAAAGTATATAAAATAATAAAGTAAAATTTAGTATTGGATGAATATATTTGACTCACCTAAAATATTTATTTAAACCAGTTTTTCTTTAGTTTTAAGACAATTACAGTCTTACCCTCTCAAAAAATAAACCTGTTAAGTGTTTCTGAATTTATTTATATTCTAAGGCAACTGTTCTATTAAAAAAATTGAGTTTAAAAATGCTTGAATAAGCCCTTTAAGTTATGCAAAATTTTCCCTATGTTTATTTTTAAATTCAAGATTACTTAGTAATGTTATAGTTTGAGGCAGAATTACATTTTTTTTAGGTACAGAACTAAAAGTTTTTCTTCAGTTTTTATTGAAATATTAAGCTCAAGGACAAGAATTTTTTAGTATGTTTCAAATATATATTTTTCTTACTAAACTCCTTTGCTTTAGTAAAAAAAGTTTTAAGAGAATATGACCTATGTCAATTTCTCCTTTATCATTTCCCCAGAGTTCCTTTAATTTGCTCAGGATTCACTTTTTTCGTATTCTTAGTGCTTACATGAAGAACTGTGATAAGCTCTAGGTATGGTTTCCCTTAATTCAATTTTTACAGCTGTGACCTAGTCGGTTATTTGTATTGTTTTGTTTCCTTTTTAAGGAATAAGCCGCTTAAATTGTTTCTTCCAGTATGCTAGTGGCAAAAAAAAAAAAAAGAGAGCAATATTGTAGTTTATTTAAACAAACTGCTTTTATTCTTTCTCTGTATTTCCCTCATTTTCTTTGATTTCTTATGTGTACCTTTTAAAAGAGAGCTTTAAAAAGGTGAGCACACTTATTGAAAACTTCAAGATCAGTGAAAAAACAGTATAAGTTTTATTAACTGGCTTTCTTCTCACTATAGAAACATAAAATCTAAGGCTGAAAAAAATATCTCCTGAGATTCATAAAATGAGTATACTAGATTCAGAAACTTGAATTGAAAGCATTCTGACTTTCGTATGCCTATCTTGAAGCATGTTTTTTCATTAACCTCTTTACCTTTTCTTAAAGTCTAGTAAAAATGATCTCTTCTGTGGACTCACTTTTGAAGAAAATTATTCGTAAATTTATTTTCAAATTATCAACATTGCAGAAATGTTATGAGAAGCAATATGTAACACAGATTATCATTTATGTATTTGACTCATAAAAATCTCATATACACTTTATATTCAGATCTACATAAGTAAAAATGAAATATTATTTTATCTCACGAACACATTTTTAATTACTTTTACATTGTCAGTAGAATTTGTCTTTTACAAAGATATTTCAAAACATACTTCTTTGACATTTTAAAGATTGAATCATTGTTAAGATTATATTCTTATATACATCTTGCTGAATTTAAAAGATAAACTGCATTGGTCATCATATTACTATATAGATTAAAGCAGGATAATGAAATCATAGTTATATTTATTTAAATTATATTTCTCTGTTATATCACATTAGAGCTTCACATTCTGATGCTGAAAATACACAGAGATGTAATAACTTTTCTTTCAATGGTCTTTGCATGAATTAAAGAACTTTGTGAATTATGATTAATATATTTCAGAATACTGATTGTTTTATTTCAAACCATGATAATTATTGCAACTTGATTTACTTTCTTTATAATCTTCGGCTTCATTAGAAAATGATCTATATATTTTATGCTAATGAGTTATTCTTTATTTCCGTCACCATCTTTTGCTGCCTTTTAAATTGTTATCCTGTGTTTTAATAAACTCCAGTCTGTCACTCTACAGACAACTAAGTGATAACCAAATAAAAGTCATCTTAAAGGTAGTCACTTTCGAATTTCATTTTTTGATGTATTTGTATTTAATATTTCAGTTTATGGTAAAATTCTTCAGGGTGTCAATGTATGGACACTTTGTTAATCTGTGACAGCTCTCTTTTTCTTAAAGATGATTTTATAAAGTAAAAAATTAAAAGTTTTTATGTTATAAATGAACATATATTAGTATTAAATATTCAGAATCTCCTTATAGGATTTTTCAGATTTGCTCCCTTACTAAAAAGCAATCTGATATAAGATACCCCATGTTGCCCAGAAGAGTCTATCAATTGTCATTATTATAAAACTACTTACTCTAAAGTGTTTCACCAATAATCTTGAATATTTCTTCAAGTTACTAGAATACACTTTCAAAATGTTTAAAATTATCATTAAATACAAATTATTGACTTAAGCTATTCGAATTTTAAAGATAAGATAAAGTTAAATGATTTGAAAATGTTTGCAAGAATTATTTCATTCAAATTAAAAAGAAGTCGAAATAGTTAATGTGAACAAAATAGTGAAGGTAAAAATGCAGTATTATAGAAAAGAAAGGTTGCTTTCTGATTTTCCTAAACATATTCATTAAGTAACCTCATAATAAACATTCCCTCTCTATGTTAAAAGATACATTTAGAACTCACTTGCTTTACATATAGTTTCTGATAGTTTTGAGTAAAATATTGATGTACAAGAAGGGGCCCTCCAAATATGAAATGCATTTATTAAAAATTTTGTATTTATACTTACATGTTTGAACTTTAGTCACTTCGAAAGTGCTCTCCGTTTGATGCAATACACCTATCAAGATGCTTTTTCCACTGCTCACAACACTTTTGAACGCGTCAATTTTGATGTCTTTTAGTGCTTCTGCTTCTGCTGTTTTTTGTTTCATCTCTTCCATTGGAAAACATTTCTCTCTAAGAATTTTTTCATATATGAAGACAAACAAACAAAAAAGTTCCTTGGAGTGAAATCTGGTGAAGAGAGAGGACAGTGGGGCATGGAGGTCAGGGTATTTGGGGTCAAAAACAGCTGAACACTCAGTGGGGTGTGGGCAGGTTGTTTGTGCAAATCACTCATCATGTAATGTGCAAATGTGTTGAGAGAATCTCCAAAAGAGAATAAAATTCACTGAAGCTTAACACAAACTCTCACAGTAAAGCTAGCTAGTACATTGATGTTGACAGTTTTTCAGAACTCTTACCTGAAAGAGGAAGCTTGCACTAAAAAGACCCACCCTCCAAAAAATAATTCTTTTTTTTGGGGGTGGGGGGTCCTCTCATACAATCCTGAGACATAGACTAATAGTAAATGTGGTTGCTTATATTTAATTTTAAAGTATCCATTAAGACCTTGTTAAAGGCCCTGACTTGAAAGAGTCAGAGATTCATTTATGTTGAAAATTTACATTGGAACATCTCTGTGTTGAAGATATTAATTAAGTGTTCTCTTTACTAGAAACCCCTTAATGCCAGAGGCAAGATTTGGCATAAAGAGATTAAAAAAAAAAATACAATACAATACAATATAATATGTGACATATATCAGAATGTGGTATTATGTGGCATAACATGCCATCGTTTGATCTTTACATTATAAGTTAATATGTCCATTTATATTATTATTAGTTTGTTCTGCAGCATGAGTTGTTAAAAACAAAATGTTAAAAGAAGAAATGGCCTTATATTCCTTGCTTATCTTTGAAGAGAGACATTGGTAGATGTGAGATGGAGGGGTCATTTTGTATCTTCTGGGAACTAGCATTGAATTAACCTTATCATTTTCAGTTTCTTTTTTTTATCAGGTATTTGAAACCCAAAACAATATTGAATGTGATACAGCAACTTAGTAGAACAACCCATCAGGGAATATCATTCATCATAATTCTAACCTTTTGTTGGCTGAATCTCTTCCTGAAACAATTCATGGCCAGTCCAAGAAATTTTGCACTTTAATATATTTACTGAAAGCACACATATTGTCCCCCTTGATTTATCTATTCAAGATAAAATGACACAAATCTTTAATCAATATTTTAATTATTGAACATGTCCTATTATTTATTTGTCCTACAACGTTGAGAATAAGTACAAAAGACATGCCATTATAATAGAAAGTATCACAGCAATATGTCTTTATGAATGACTATTACCTAAAAATTGAGTGTTTGGTACTCTAAAATAAAGTATTGTTTTATGTAAAATAAGAAGAAACATTTTGTCCAAGTTTTTTCAAAGGAAAAAAATCATTCCATGTGTAAATGAAAGTTCTCTAGGTCATCAATACCACTAGGATCCACTGAATTTAAAAAAAATGCATTTGATCTATCATAAAGGTTTTAGAACAAAATATACAATTGCATACATTGTTTGTAGCTGACAAAGGAAGCCAGTAATATTGAAGTTGAGCATATCTGAACCATCTTTACCAACTTTAATTTTAATAAACTTAATTGATAGCATTTTGTTCTAAAACCAGCAACTAAAAATGATAATTTGATATTTTATTTTCTTGTCTATCACATGAAAATTTTTAAGAAAGTTAATTTTTTTATCATTTATTTACACTCTTGATGATTGACAGAAACTCTATTTGTGATGTTTCAGGCTGTATGGACAATTGACATTTAATAAGCCAGCCGTAGCACCCAGTGTACTTGAAATCATCTGAGTTACTTATAATACCTACTACAATATAAATGCAATGTAAATAGTTGTTATACTGTATTGTTTGGAGACTGATACAAGAAAAAAGTCTGTTCATGCTCAGTACAGACACTTAATTTTGCTTTCATTGTTATTAATTTACATATAATAATTATGTGTATTTATGGGATACAGTGTGCTATTTCAATTACATGTGTGATTTTCAACTATGTGTAATAATAAAATCAAGGTAATTAGCATATGCATCACCACAGACATTTGCTATTTCTTTGTGCTGGGAACATTTAAAATCTTTTCTTCTAGCTATTTGAAAATATACAACAAATTGTTGTTAATTAGAGTCATTCTACAGCACTCTAGAATACGAGAATTTACTTCTTCTGTGTACCTGTAGTTTTTTATCTGTTAATCAAACTCAGCTATACCCACAGCAGCCTTCTCTAGTCCCTAGTAGCTACTGTTTCAAGCTCCTACTTCTATAAGTTTATCTTTTTAAAATTCCACATATGAGTGAGAACATGTAGTGTTTATTCTGTGCATGACTTAGTTCACTTAAATTATGTCCTTCAAGTTCATTCATGTTGCTGTGAAAGACATAATTCTTTTTTATGGCTGAATAATATTTCATTCTGTATATACATTGCAAGAGATTTGAACTCTACTGTTGGTTTAACAGCAACCTTGAATTCTTGTCACCCAACCAAGAATAGTAAGGAATGCAGACACCAAGAGGATGAGTGAAAGAAGTTTATTAAGCAACAGAGTTCTCCAGAAAAAGAGCAGGGGCCCAAAATGGGTAAAATCCAGTGCTAGGAGTTTGTGGTTTTATTTTTTCTTTTCTGTGGGTATTTCTGTCATTTACATCTCATTCATCCCTTACTTCCTAAGACCCAATTCTTCTTGTGCTTGTGGGTCCTTGACCAGTTACTCCATCCTGAATATTACCCATAAGTACCACAGAAAAGCCCACTAGGATCGAGGGGTTTAAATTGCAATGAAAATGCTATGTTAATGATATCATAATAAGCCAAGGACAAGTTAGGACATTTAGTTAATTTGCCATGCCTGAGTTTAAGCAGCAAAAAGTTCCTTTCAGCAGTGCATCCTGGGTTGGGAGGAGGTTCTTAACTACATTAACCACATTTTCAGACGACAATTATATAATGGGGATGGTGTAGGGGGCATTTCTGTTGGTGTTACGTCTCCTTGAGACCCTCCTCTTTGTCTGTCTATCCAGCTTCTATATCTTCTCTCACATGAATCACATTTTCTTTATCCATGCATCTGTTGATAAACACATATTGATTGCATACGTTGACCATTATGAATAGTGCTACAATAAACAAGAGAATTCAGATATTTTTTCAACATATTGATTGCCTTTTCTTTTCATATAAATCCAGTGGTGGAATTACTGGATCATATGAGAGTTCCATGTTAAGTGTTTGAGAAACCACCATACAATTCTCCATAAAGACTGTGCTAATTTACATTCCCAGCAACAGTGTAGGAATGTTGGTTTTTGTCCACATCCTCATCAATATATTTTACTTTTTTACCTTTTTTATAACAGATATTCTAACCAGAGTGAGATGATCTCTCCTTGTGATTTTGATTTGCATTTTCCTGATGATTATTGATACTGAGTCTTTTGTTATATACCCGCCATTCACTTCTATGTCTTCTTTTAACAGACGTTTATACAGTGATTTGACCATTTCAACATCATATTATTTATTTATTTTGCTGTTTAATTGTTCAGGTTCTTTGAATATTTTGGATATTAATCCCCTGTCAGATGAATAGTTTGCAGGTATATTTTCCCATCTGTTGCTTGTCTCTTCACCTGTAGACATTTTTCCTTTGCTGAACAGAAGCTTCTTAGTTTTATTTAATATCATTTGTTTATTTTTGCTTTTGTTGCCTGTGCTTTTGAGGACTAATACCCTGAAACATTTTCTCCAAGTTTTACTCCAGTAGTTCCACAGTTTTGGATCTTTCATTTAAGTATATAATCAAATTTTAGCTAATTTTTATGTATGGTGAGAGATAGGGGTCCACTTTCCCTCTTCTGAATATGAATATCCATTTTTTTCAACAACATTTATTAAATAGATTATCATTCCCTCATTCAACATCTTTAACACCTTTGTCAAAAATCAAATTAAAGGTAACTGTCAATCATGGATATATTTCTGGAGTCTTTATTTGGTTCCATTGATCTATGTGTCTGCTTTTATGTCTGTACCATGCTGTTTTGGTTACTATAGTTTTGCAGTAGATTTCAAAGTCAGGCAGTGTGATGCCTCTAGCTTTGTTCTTTTTTCCTCAGTATTGCTTTGGCTGACTACTTGCGGCCTTTTGAAATCTTATAAGAATTTTAGGATTTTTTTTTCTATTTCTGTGAAGAATGTCATTGAGAAATTTTAGAATTTGCATTGGATCTGTAGATCACTTTTGGTAGTATGGCCATTTTCACAAAGTTAATTCTTACAGTTTATGAATGTGGAACACAGGGTAGTTTTCTATTTTTCTGTGTGTTTTCTCCAACTTCTTACATTAGTGTTTTATAGTTTTTCTCATGGAGATCTTTTGCTGCCTTGGTTAAATTTATTTCTAGATTTTTAAAACATATATTGAAATGGTATTGTTTTCTTGATTTTTAAAAATAAGTTGTTGGTATAATGAATACAACTGATTTTTTGTATGTGATTTTTTATTCTATAACTTTACAAAAATTGTTTATGAGTTCTAAGAGAATTATTTGGTAGAGTTTTCTATAAATAAGATCATACTGTCTACAGTCAGGGACATTTACTTTCTTCTTTCTGATTTGGATTTTCTTTATTACTTTGTCTTGCTTAATTGCTCTGATTAAGACTTTCTATGCACAAATTATTTTTCAAACATTTTTGACCAGTAGTTGGTTAAATCCATTAATACAAAACCGTGAACACAGAGGGTCCATAGTAGATGGTAATTATTAAATACATTCATGTACATCTTCTATATAAGAAGAAAATAAGCTATACAGCAAGAAAAATATCAAAATAGATGTATCATGGACAGGTATTACAGACATGAAAGTAATTGAAAGAAAGCAAGTTACATCCATATCCTATTTTTTTGTGGAAGATGAGATAAAAGACTCAAGCTAAAAATATACTCAAAATTGTATTATTCATATATAAAGTTTGTAGCTAAAAAGTAATCCACAGTAGTAAAACAAGAGTCAGCATCAAGGTTGTGAACAGATATTCCTGGATTTCAATGGGCATTTCATCACATTCAAAATCTTTGTTTTTTTTAATCTGTTAGTGTTCTTAATTTTTCCCTACTGATGGCAAATAAGTAAATACATATAAATTAAGAGAAAATTATATATACATTTATTTGTATATATACTTGACTTCTATTTGTGGATTTCATTTAGTACTTTTCCATTTGTCTCTTTTTTTTTCTTTTGCTCCTCTGTGTTTCCTATTATGCTTTCTTTATATGTTATAAGTTTCTTTTAATTTTATTTTCATTTCAGAGATATTTTTTAATATTGTTTGTTAAAATTTGCTGAGTTTTGTCAGGCCACTTTTTTATTGTTAAACTGTATTATTTCTGATTTGTGTAGTTTATTCAAAGCTTTAATACTTTTTTTAAATATTTCTTTTGACTCCTTTTATTTTCACATTTTTGGTGGTGCTCTAATTTTCTATCACAATATCCTCTCTTTTATTCTTGCTATTTTTTTCTTAAAATAATTTTCAATGGGGTAAAATTGTCTTTTTTCCCACCCCTCATGTTCCAATTTATTGATGTTCTGATACTTAGGAGTGAGTTTCAATGCAGGAGCATGTAACAAGTCAGTTTAGTTTCCTAACTGCCTTTTTCTATGGTCAATTGGGAAAAAAAATTAAAACCTGATCTCTCCACATAGCCACTTTTGTTTTTTTAGAGGTAAACTTGATTGAAGATTGTGTCACCAGTTCTGTGTTTCTTTTAATTCTATACATTTACCTTATGTGGTGCTAATAAGAAATTTATGAGAAGAAATTTCTAAACAATCAGTTATTTTTAAAAACTAGTGCTCAGTGGGCAAGATCCACCAGAGTGGTGAGTGGCACAGGTGCCAAGATATTCAACCAAGTGGTCTGCCAGGAAACCCGTCATGCAAGGAGCTGGTACACTGTCTCTGGAAGCAGTGATTCACTCACACAATGAAATACTATTTAGAAATCTGGATTTGGAGTTCAGCGACTGATGTGACAGACCGGGCCGAGCAGGAAGAACCATGAAAAAGGCAGGACATGGAAATCTGGAACAGAGTCCCACCACTAATGATGAGATGCACACCAGTGCCACATTATCAGTCCTGAGGACCAAGCAGAGACTTTCATTGTCCTGCGCAGTTCTGTCTAGACTCCAAACTGGGACCCACAGGCTATCCCCTCATTGGACTCAGAGTTACAGATGACCATTTCTCATGCTTGAACAGGCACAGACATGTCAGATCTAAGTGAGAAACTTGACAGCAGCAGTAGCGAGTAAGGCACAAACACACATCCCCACTTCATGGACTGATGATAACATGGTAGGAGGTGGACTCCAGAGACCCCACACACCTGTCAGGAGATAGTGGGATCTGCAGATAGCTTCTGAATCACAGCTTCCCCCTTAATTAAACCTCAAAACTGTAAAAAGCACAACTCCCCAACCCCAGTCCAGCTTCAGAATTAAACAAAGCCAGAGGATCTACATAAGGAAGAATAGGAGATTGGACAAACAAGTAAAAGCTAGCCCCACATAATTAAATAATAGGACTAAAAAAGATGTTAAAAAAAAAAGAAGGGGGGAGGAAAACCTACACAAATGACGAAAAACCAAAGGAAGAATATGGGTCTTGCACAGACCCCTGGAGGACAACCAGTGAGAATACAAACTTAGGAACTAAAGCAATGAAGAGTCCCCAGAATGAGTGATCTCAAATCACAAACCCAGATATCAAGATATTAATAGAGAGACTAAATAGAAATGAGGAGAGACAAGAAGAAAGAATGAAGGAGTTTATAACTGAGATAACAGCAGAAAAGAACACAGTGAATGAAATAAATAACAAACTGATAAACATAGAAAGCAGAATTAATCAAGCAGAAAAAAGGAACTCAGAGTTTGAGGACTAAAATATGGAGCAAACCCAAACTATTCAAAGCATAGAAAAGAAGTTTAAAAAGACAGAACAAACCTTCAAGAGATGAACTATTATATCAAGAAGTCAAAGCTAAGATTATTTGGAATCCCTGAGGCAGACAGAGACAGAGGCCACCCTGAAACAAATGTTCCATGAAATTATCAAAGAAAACTTCCCTCATCTCATCAGTGGCATGATCATTCAAACACAAGAGATTCAAAGATCCCCTGAAAGACAACAAATGAAAAGACCAACTCCTAGATGCATAGTAATTTGCTTACACAGAGTAAACATAGAAGAAATATTCCTAAAGACAGCAAGAGAGAAAGGTCATACTACCTACTAGGGAAGACCAATTAGAACAACAGCAGACTTATCTACAGAAACACTTCAGGCTAGGGAAGATTGGAGTTTAATCTTCAAAATTCTCAAAGATAAACAATTTCGACCAAGAATTACCTACCCAGCTAAGCAAAGTTTCATCCATGATGGAGAATTAAAATCCTTCCCAGACATTCAAACCCTAAGAGTTTATGCCACCTCCAGACCAGTTTTACAAAGTATTTTTATTTTTTTATTTATTTATTTTTAAATATATGGGGTACAATTCAGCATTAGGTATACAAATGTTCATTATGCAGGTACCCTTGTTGATGAGGAGTGCCTCCTCCTCCTCTAGCAGTTTCCCATTAGTGCCAATCCTGTCCCCACCCTCCTCTGGCAGTTTCCCAAACCCTTTCTTATAGTATTAGGATAGTTGTTGAAGGTCCAATTATGAGTGAGAACATGTGATACTCGGTTCTTTGTTTCCATGATAGATCACTCAGTATTATAGTTTCTAAATCCATCCAAGTTGCTGCAAAGTTCAATATTTTGTCCTTCTTTATGATTGTGCAATATTTCATTGAGTATATGTTCTCAGAGGAACTCAAATCACCTTATGAAAAAATACTTGAATGCGCATGTTTATTGCAGCATTATTCACAATAGCAGAAACATGGTACCAACTGTGCTGCCTATGGAAAGAGGATTGAATACAAAACTGTGGTATATATACACAATTATTATAATACTATAAGAAAGGGTTTGGCAGTAGTGGAAACTGTTGAGGGCAGGGGCAGGATTGACAGTAGTTGGAGAGGAGGGGCACACCTCATCAACAAGGGTACCTGCATAATAAACACATATACCTAACCCTGAATTGTACCCCACATCTTTAAAATTAAAAATAAAATAAAAGGAAATGACACCATTTTCCTTTAAAATATACCTTTCATTTGTGAATTTCAGCTCACTTCATTTAATATAAAATTTTTTCAAGAGCCTGGGATGGAAAGCTTCATATTCTAGCTAGAATAACATTCACAAACAACTATCATGTCATTTAAAGTTTAACCAATTAGTAAATACAGAGCTGTGCTGTTCAGTGCAGTAGGCATGAGCCACATGTGGATACTGAGCACCCAAAGAGTGGCTAGTATCAACTGAGTAGCTCTGTAGTGCAAAATATATATGGGATTTCAAACCCTTAATTTTTTTTTTAATTAAAAGTACCCTGTGAATATGTTTCTATGTTGAATACATGTTGAAATAATATTTTTGAAATATTAGGTTAACTAAATTATTAAAGTTAATTTCACCTTTTTATCTTTTGGTAAAATGATTAGTTGAGAGTTTCATATTTTATCTGTGTCTTGCATTTGTGTCTTAAATTACTTTTCTTAAACATTCCAATACTACATCTAAATTTAGTCAAATAATTTTTACAAATTACAGTATAAAAGTATAAATCTAAAATTAATTTTTGCATTAAACTATACTCATTAGGTTATTCTGTCACAATTTTAATATGTAAATTTATCTTAAAAATATAATTTAAGAGCCGGGCTCGGTGGCTCAGCCTGTAATCCCATGCCTTTGGGAGGCTGAGGTGAGTGGATTGCCTGAGCCCACAGGTTCGAGACCCGCCTGGGCAGCGAGACCTCATCTCTACAATAAATCAAAAAAATCAGCTGGGCGTGGTAGTGCATGCCTGTAATTCTGGCTACTTGGAAGGCTGAGGCGGAAGGATCACTGGAACCCAGCAGGTCGAGGCTGCGGTGGCTGGGAGCGGCCACTGCACTGCAGTCTGGGTGACAGAGTGAGACTCCAACTCAAAAAAAAGAATATATATATATATATAATTTAAGTAGCAAATCATGTACAAATTAGACTCAGTTCAAAAAAAAATGAAATATTAATATAATTTTGAATTTTCATGTTTTATGTAATTCTAACCCACAAAGTAGTCAAAATTATTGTCCCAGTAAGTTGAAGTTAATGAGTTGACACTGCATGGCAAACATATAGTCACTATCTGAGGAAACTAAATCTAATTACTTCTCTTTTACAAGAGGGTTAGGTCTCTATGAGATGGTGACTCTGCTGAACTGAGCTTTTTCTCTTCTAGATGTCATCACAATGACCACTCATAGTTTTCACCCTTGTGATGAAAACCTGATTATCTTTATTTATTTATTTTTTTTACTAACTTGAATTTGTATCTATGTGAGTTCATGGTATTTAGCAAACTTCACTTCTTAATTATGTGTTTGGAGTTACCCAAACTATTATTATAGTCAGATTTTAGTTATTTCTATCACCACCTCTACTACTGACAATAATTAAGCGAAGCTAAAAAAAAAAAGGCCCACTATTATATTAATGAAAATGTTCATGCAGAAATGTATCTGAATTTTTATCTTAAGAAATGTAATATACCAATTCTATAGTAACTCCTATTATTTACCTATATACCTACCTAATATAGTTGACCTAATGCTGAAAGCCATTGGTTTTCACTTTCCACAACTTTAAACTGGTGTACTCTGTGTTAACTTTATTCATGTATAAATAGGTGGGATACAAATATAATTTTGTTACATAAACATATTGTTTAGTGTTGAAGTCAAGGTTTGTAGTGCATCCATCACCAGAATAACGTACATAGTAATTTCTCACCATCTATTGCCCTCCCACCCCACTTACAACCTCCTGAGTCTCCATTGATTATTGTTTAACACTCTATGTCAGTAGAACTAGTATTTGACCCAATATTTTCACTGTTGGTATCTACCCAAAGATAAATAAATAGTTATATGTAAAGGATACCTGTACTAAGATGTTTATTACAGCACTATTCACAATAGCAAAGATATGTATTAAGTTGATTCATATCTATGGTTGCACATTGCTCTTTAAGTTATTTATTTAAAATTTGAAGAGAGATGTCAACAATTTTCTTATTGTTTTCATACTTTTGATCCTTAGAAATATGCTTCAAATTTAAATTTGCTAATTTATTTGAAGACATTGTTTACTATATAGCTTATGGAAAGAATAACCAACCAAATATAAATTTAAAAAAGATAATTGCTTAGTTAGTTTTTGTTTTAATGAACTTCTTCTTAGTTCTGGATAAATTAATGTATGGTTTTAGGTTAAAAATGATATGTCTTGGGCAACCCCTTTGGGTCCCCTCCCACTGTGGGAGTTTTTCTTTCCTCTCAATAAATCCTGTTTCTAAAAAAAAAAAAAGACATGTCTGGACACATAAACTAATGGAACAGAATAGAGAAATTAGAAATACATTCACATATTTACAGCCAACTGATTTAATAGACAGTCTATTTAATAAATGGTACTGGGAAAATTGAATATCTATATGCAGAAGAGTGAAAATGGGCCTTCATCTCTCACCATATACAAAAATCAACTCAAAATTGATTAAAGACTTAAACAAAAGACCCAAAATTCCACAACTACTAGAGGAAACCATAGGGGAAACGAGACAGGATATTGGTCGAGGCAAAGATTTTATGGCTATGAGGGAAAAAGCATAGGCAATAAAACCAAAAGTAGACAAATAAGAATATATCAAACTAAAAAACTTCTGCATAGCTAGGGAAACAATCAACCAAGTAAAGAGACAAACTGTTGAATAGGAGAAATAGCAAACTAGTTATCCAGCAAGGGACTAATATCCAGAATATACAAGAAACTAAAACATCTCAATAGAAATTTTAAAAAAAGAAAAAGTAGACAAAACCATGAGTGAACATTTTTCAAAAGTACATACAAATGATTAGTAAGTATATGTAAAAATACTCAACATCACCAATCATGATGTTGTCATGCAAATCAAAGTGACAATGAGCTATTATTCCAGTCAGACTGGCGGTTAATAAAAAAGAAAAAAGAAGACAACATAGATGCAGAGAAAAAAGAAATCTTATATACTCTTGGTAGGAATCTGAATTAGTACAGCCCCTATGAAAAAGAATATGGTGATTTTTCAAAATACTGAAGATAGAACTACCATACTATCCAGCAATTTCACAACCGAATATTTATCGAAAGGAATGTATGTCAAAGCATCAGTATATCAAAGCAAGACCTGTATACCCATGTTTATTGCCACACTATTCACAATAGCAAAGGTAGGGAATCAAACTAAGTGTACATAATCACATGAATATATTTTAAAAGATGGTATGTACGCATAATCTAATATAATTTGGCTCTAAAAATAATGAAATACTGTCACTTGCAGCAAAGTGGATGAAACTTGGGATGGAACTGGGTACAAAAGGAGAAATACCATATATACTCACTTATATGTGTGCTATAGAAGTTGATGTCATGAAGTTAGAGAGTAGAATCATACAGCAAGAAAAGTTTGTATGTGTGTGGGAGAAGGGGGTAAATGAGGTCGGTTAATGGATACGAAAATACAGTTAGATAGAAAAAAATAAGTTCTAATGTGCAATATTATAGTAGGGTGTTTATCATCAACAGTAATCTATAGTATGAAAACTGACAATTATGTTCATAAACTCAACCTAGAAAAAGTCCTACATACTGCATTGCTGAATATCACTGTGGTCACCTATGAAGTATTCCCCTTGGGAAGCTATGCACTGACGTCAGCTGTCAAAGCAATTTTAAAACTCTTTATCTGGAATGGCAATCAGAGCTGTCCTTGTATTACCTGCTATGTCCTGAATGTCATCAAGATGTCTTCCTTTCAATATTTCCTTTATCTTCCGGTAAATAAAAAAGTCATTGGGGGTAGTTAGATCAGTTGAGTCGGGAGATTGGTCCAATACACTTATTTGTTTACTGACTAAAAATTTCCTCACAGAGTGCTGTGTGAGCTGGTGCATTGTTAAAATGCAAGAATCTTTTGGGGACCATTTTTGCACACACCCTTTCATTCAAAGATTTTCAGTTACGATTTTCATATTTTTCTGTCAATGTTATTTGGTCTGCTAATGCTTCTCTTAGTCAGCCAATGATTTTCATGCACAATTCAACAAATTTTTGCAATGTTTTCATCAGTTCTGCTCATTACTGGCCATCCAGACCTGTCTTCATCAGTGGTGCTTTCTCTCCCCCCAGAAAAAATGTTTAATCCATTTGTACACTGCCATTTTCTTCATGGCATTATCCCTATAAACTTGAACTAACATGTCCCTGATTTCACTTCCACTCTTGCCAAGTTTAACAAGAATTTAATGTTTGCTTGTTACTCTAATACAAACTCTGACATTCTCGAGATGACAACTCTGATGGCCATTACAGAAAAAGAGTTCCAAAATTGCTTTGACATGTGTATTAGACATTGACATTGGTGCATGGCTTCTCAAGCAGAGTACTTCGAAGGTGACCATAGTGATATGCAGCAATAAGCTATGTAGCACCTTTTCTAGGGTGAGTTCATGATTTTAATTGTCACACATTGCATATTTCAAAATAGCTAGAAGAGAGGACTGGAAATGTTCTCAACACACAGAAATGATAAGTACTCAAGATGATAGGCACACCAAATACCCTGATTTGTTTATTACACATTCTATGCATGTAACAAAATGTCACATGTACTCCATGCATATGTAAAAATAATATGTATTATTTTTTAAAAGCATGGCCTGAATTATAGTTAAGTCATAGTCTCTTGTTACTGTATAAAAACTCCATAATCAATTAGTCATGCACAGTGATCATGTAAAGATACTTGTTTAGTGAGATGAGGAAAAATTAAGAAAATTTAAATCTTTTGTCATTGTTAACAAATATCAAAAAAACTTAACAATCAAATTTTACTCTTATTAGATTAAAAAAAGTAGAGCTTAAAATTATTTAGATTGATATAATTCTTTAATGTGTTTATTAGAAATCTAGGGCCACTAAATTAAATATTCTCTCCAAATCAGCCTTTATTATAGTTTCATGGGAAATAGAATGTATTCATATCCACCCTAATTAAACCTATGTTTTTCAAAGAGTTTATCTACAAATTTCCTTGTAGCTAGAGTTGTTTTTTTGTTTTGTTTTGTTTTTTTACCTTGCTTTAGCTTGAATTCATCAAACCTGAGAAGAGGTAAAATTTAATTAATACACAAAATAGAATTTTTATCTCCTTTCAAGCAATTAAAAAACAAATGAACGTGTATGACTGTCTTTCTTATATTTAAGAGCTAACCTCTTTGACTCATTTGGAATTCTACAAAGAAAAAAAGACAAAATTCTAAAGAAAGCACTTGTCTAGCAACAAACTGCTAAAAAGTTTGTGAATAGAAAAATATGGAAAATTTTTATATAAGTTAACTCACATAGTACATATTATATGCTTGTCCCCTTTAAGAGCTTTAGATATCAATTCATTTAAATATCACAATAATCTTTTGAGGTGCACACAACTATTATTCTCAGTACACAGAGGAGAAAACGGGACATTATTAATTTAAATAACTGGATAAAATTGAAGTCAGATCTAAACCTTGGTGGACTGACAGGTTTTGTGCTAAATTTTAATTTCTCTAGTTGGGAAGGCACTTGGTTACTATGTATGCTCATTAAGTGAATACAAGTAAATTCAATTTAGGAACCAACTCTATAACATAAACAAAATGGTTGGTTTACTTTGACAATGAACAGATATTATAAAAATATAGCTAAGAATATTGAAATATATATCATGTATTTAAAACTATATTATTTAATTGATGTATGTTTATACCACACAATTCAAATTATCATCACTTGAGAGTCTGACATTCAAAATGTATATATTCTTCTCCTAAAATAATCAATATGGTTCCTTAATCAATATGGTTCCAAAGTGACTGTAATAATTACCTAGGCAATTAGTGTTTCTATTCTCCTTTTAATTGGGCTTTTCAGGGATCTAAATATTTCAAATCTTTATTTAAGTTGGCTTGCTTTTTCTTAAGGTTTTCATACATTATTATTTTCTGCAATCTCTAGGTCTTGAGATCTTCAATTTTGACTTTATATAGTAAACATTCCACTTAATTTCTTAGAATTATTCTATTCTATTCTATTGGAAAAGAATAGAATTAATTTTCCAATTGCATTTTTCTTGGCTATTTTTAAAATTGATATGCTATATATCTTGAGTTTGCATAATATTAGAGCAGCAGTATTCAAGTGTTTTGATATCAGAAATCCCTTTATACTCTTTAAAATTTAGTATGCCAAAACTTTTTTTTTTCCAATAATTTTTTATTTGGGTTATATCAGTTAGTAGTTACTGTATTCAAATGAACATTTAAATTTTGTAATTATTTATTTTTAAGTCAATTTACTAAAAAAATCTCATGACATGCTAACATAAATATCATTTTTGGGAAATAAATAGCTCTACTCCCCTCTTAATTAATGAGAAGAATGGAACTGGTTTACAAATTTGAAACTCTCCTCAATCAGAGTTAACAGAAGCTAGTTGAATTATCATATATGCTCTACCACTTCATCTGTTTTTATATAAGAGGTCATGTGGCCTCTAGAAAATTTCACTGGACATACATTAAAAAATCAGAGTGAAAAAGCAAATAACATTTTACTTATTTTTATTCTGAAAACAGTGTAGATCTTTTGGACCTGCTAAGAAAGCCTTGGAGGCCTTCAGTAATTCCTGGACAATACTATAAAACTATTTATAGTTTTATAACTTTATAACAGCGGTTCACAAGCAAGGGTAATTTTGCTCCCTGGGAGTCATTTGGCAATGTCTGGAGACATTTTTGGTTGTCACAACTGCAGGGGAAATGCTATCGCTGCTATCCACGCTAAAGTGCACAGTGCAGCCTCCTGACACCAACACAACAAAGGATTTTTCAGCCTAGAATATTAGTAGTACTGAAGTTGAGAAACTCGGTTCTAGGGTGCCTTAAAATATGCAATCCTAGTAATGAAAACCACGTAGACACAATTACATACTTTAAATTAAATATATGGTTTAGATTTATGATTTGAGTCCAAACTTATAAAAAATACTTCTCCAGTAGTTAGGACTATACATTTCCCTGTTTAATATCATTAATCATTCCTTCAGTCTTTGAACATATCTATCTCTCCTATAGAAAGAGAATCTCCCTATATCAGAAAAATTATCTCCACTAACTCACTACCAACCCCTCATTCCCATACACTCAGTTCTTTCTTCTTAGTCTTTTTATGCTTCCTCATGTTTAAATTAGGACAGGAATAAGAATCAGGTTTGGAGAAGGAAGAAGGGGAAAAGGAAACACAATTTGAAACTGTAATTTAAGAAAACATACCTTTTACTTTATTTCTTATGCATCAATTATCTATTACTTTTGGGTCACCTTTATCAAGTCTCCTTTATCAAGTGTATTCTTTATGAAGTCTCATCCTCTAACTTGAGATAACGTTAAGTAGTAATCCCTGGTAAATTTTTATTTTTTATTTTTTCTTTACTTCCTCTCATTGTCTGTCTGTCTCTCTCTCTCTCTCTCTCTCTCTTTCTGTCTTTTCTCTTTCCCTCTCCTTCCCTGTCTCTTGAAATATCTACATAGCTATACTACATGTGTATAATCTATTTATATCAATTCCAGTCTATGAAAAATAAGATAAAAAATTATTAGTTAATAGGTAAATGTAAATTAAATCCTCAATGAAATATTTCTTTGCATACTAAAGTGGTTAAATGTTTCTAAAAATTCTAAAATATAAGACAGCTTGTACCAAGTATTTGACAAGGACTTAGAGAAATTGAAATTCCTTTGCATTGTTGTTAGAAATGTAAAATATTACAACCAGTTGTAAAAAACCTTAGCAGTTTCTCAAAAAGTTGAACATGCACTTACCATATGACACAGCAATTTTATCTTTAAGTATCAACCCAAGGGGCATGAAAACATGTCCATAAAAGACTACATACAAGTGCATATAGCATCATAATTCAATATAGCCCTAAAATGGAATTGAGATGCCCTTCAACTGGAAAATGTATAAGTAAAATGTGGTGCATTTCAAACAATGAATACAATTCAACAGAAAAATGAAAACTCTACTAACCCAGGAAACAACATAGTTTAATCTCAGAAACATTATTTTTAGATGATAGTAGCCAAACACAAAAATATTACTTTTTCCATGATTTTATTTATATAAAGTAGTTGCAAAGGTCAAACCCACAGAGACAGAAAGAAAGCAGAGAAGTGATTACCTAGGACTGCTATGAGCAAGGAGATAGATTGCAAATAAATATGAGGAATTTTGGAAAGGTAAAATGAATGTACTAAAATTGGATTCTGATAATGGAAAACTTTCTAAATTGACTAATACTAGTTGAAATGTACACTTAGCACTATGTATAAATCAACACTAAAGTAGTACTGAAACAACAAAAATAAAGTTTATAAGAATGTAATGAATTTCTTGAAGAGAAAAATAAACTGCTTCCTTCTATACTAAATGTAAGTTATAAGTCTACGCCTTAGTCTTCCTACCTGATACAAAATTTCCTTTAAAAAATTCTGGCATTGTGATTTGGCTTTCAGATATACCTGGATAGGACTTGGGATACAAGAACATTTCTCACATGCTCTGGTATCTTTGAACAATTTAGAGCAAAACACAATTCTTTCTCAGCCCATTATTATTAATATTAGATAGGAGCAGATTATGAATGCAAATTTAGTCAGAAAATAAAGTTTGTATTGAATCATGTTGCTGCACTCTAGAATACAAATATAGGTATTTTAAGATTTATGAACCACATCTTAAGGAATGTTTTTTCTAAGCTATATCAAATCTTATTATTATTAATAATGTGTAATAAAGCATATGACTATTAAAGGAGCAGAAAGTATATTCTAAATGTTTTCTGGAAATCAATTGTTAGATTTTAAAGACCTAAATTATAAATTTCTATGAAGAGCTTTAAGAAATAACTGAATGACTAAATGATAAAGTTAATTTATTTAATAAATAAAATATGAAAAGCAAACAAACAATAATGTAACAAAAATTACACTGAATTTTCCATTAGCATTTGAACTACTTGCTTCCCTAAGGGGAAGTGGGAAGATAAATATCTTATCAGGATCTACTTGTGACCAGAATAAATAGGTAATAGAATAAATATCTCCTGAAGTTTATTCAATTAAACCAGATCCTTTTTAGATTATAGAACACCCCCTCCCCTCCCTTAGGGAGGAGAATCCCTCCTCCCACCCCGCCCTGTCCAATTTACTTTCTAAATAGACTTTCATTTTCCAATCTACAAAAAAGCCCATGGGACATTAATAACATATATTTAGAGATAAATGTCAGAGGAATATATACCTAAGGATGTATATCTCATAAGCATTTTGTTGAAAATATTAAAACATTCTCCACTGTTTTGCCTCTTCTATGAATAAATACAGTAAGAATAATATAAAATAAAATATAAACCAAGAATGTTTAGCAGCAATTTATAGACTTAGAATGAAGATAGCAAATAGTAAGTTTAATTCATTGTTTTTTTCAGCAGAAACAGTTCAAAATTTGGTCTTGCTTCTGCAAATTCTAAATAGCCATTTGAAGGTAATAAAACCTTCAAATTGAGCATAAGTGACTAAGTTTTTACAGATTAGAGATATGTTGGATGAAAAAAACATAAGTAATAAATAGAAGACAAAATCTGCATGGATAATTGTAATGACATTATAAATTATTACCTTTTTAAGACTTTACACCACAAATAAAACATGAATGGAAACTTTAAAATTAAGAAGTGCACAGGATATGCACAATGTATTTGAAATGCATACACAAAAATAGTGAATCACTGGGTTTCATAACATGGTTCAAGAAACCCTGAAACCCATTAAGACATTTTCAGGGAGTTCCCAAGTTCAGGATCATTTTCTTACTGACAGTATGACAATATTAGGGTCTTTTTTACTTTGTGGAAAATGTAGTGTTGTGAAATCAATGAGGGTAAATTTGTTTCCATGTTGACATTAATAAAGGGATTTTTTTTTCAATCTGGATTAGTAGCTATTATATTCTGCATTATTATGAACTCACTGGGGTGAAAAGTGGAAGAGGAGAACCAGTTTCATTAAGAATGTCCTTAACAAAGCAGTAACATTTTATAAGATCTTAGTGCTGAAGTGCTTTAATAAATTTTGTGTGACAAAAACCTGAAGTGGTTGTTTTCAAGAAAAACATTTTTGGAATTGGATTATGAGCTAAAGTAGTTACTTTTTCTTTTCTTTTTAAACAGAATACAAGATTTAATTAAAAGAATGAGTGACAGTAAGATAGCCACTTCAAGAAAATAGACAGTATGTATTACCAATTATAAAATTCAATCTTTAAGGAGAAATTATAATTTTATAAAGCTGTTATCTACATTTATAACCTGGCCAGACTTTTAATACTTAAGACTCTTCGGATTAGATTGGCAGCATTTTTCTACTAAATAATGCAATAAATGAACTTTCAAAATATTTTCTTAATTCAATGAACCAATATTTCAAATGACCAATGCATTAAGATACACAAGCATGCATAAAACAGATTGCTTCAAAGTTAAAGATTAAATGAACTTTCATGTAAAATAGTACAAGAAGTTTATTGTTATGGTCTTAGATTCCACATCATAGCTAAACTTTAAGAAACTACCACTTGTTGAGTTTTTATGTAGTACCAAAGAATATTCATGATTACCTGAAAATTATTATAATACATCTTTCTTTTTCAACCATACATCTTTGTTAAGTCAAATTTGCTTTATATACTTCAACCAAAACAACACATGTAACACATTGAATTCAGAAGAAAATATGAAAATCTAGCTGCCTTCTTTTTCCAGAAATTAAAATGTTCTGCAAAAAATTTCTCAAAGGAAGACATATAAGCATTTGACAAAAATATTAAAAATAGCTCAGCCTCACTAATCATCAGACAGATGCAAATCAAAACTGCATTGAGATACTACCTAAAATTGTAAACGTATTTCAAAATCTTAAGAAATTGCAAAAGAACAGTGAATTTAAACAAGACTTTAGGAAATATAAAAGATGAATGAATGAAAAAATATGGGACAAAATGAAATATTAAAATTCACAGTGGGTTTGAAACATATTGAAGTAAAACATGGGATAGTAACAAGCACAGGAATTAGAAATTAGAAGACAGAATGGTCTTCCTTTAGATATCAAATGCTGTTTCATTTTAGAGCAAACAGATAAGAGAAAAAGTGTATATTAAATTATAAATGTATCGTTTCTATTGCACTCAAAACAAATACAAACCTAGGGACTAAAAAAAAAATCACATATATTATTAGACTTGTTTATGAGACAGAAGTATGATATGGTTAAACTGTACTAAAATCAAGTGTCAGCATGGCTGCATTCTTTTATAGAGGTCTAAAGGAGAATGCATGCCTGCTCATTAAGACTGTTGGCACAATTTAATCCCTTGTGATTACAGAATGAAAGGCCCCATTTCCTTGTGGGTTGTCATCAGAAAGCCATTCCCAGTCTCTAAATGTGGTTACATTCCTTGTCTCATTGCCCTCTTCCTGTATCTTCAAAGCCAGCAAAAGCAAATTGAGTCCTTCTCGAGGTGCAACCCTCTGATTCCTCTTTCATTGTTTTAGCTTTCTCTCTGACCTAGTTGGAAAAGTTTTTCCTATATTAAGGGCATCCTCCTTACATAGACTGGGCCCAATGAGATAATCCTGAATAATTGTCTTATCTCTAGATCCTTGACTTTAATCAAATATGCAAACTTTCCTTTGTAATGTAAATTAATAGATTCACAGGTTCTAGAGGTTAAGGTGTGGACAACTTTAGAGGGCCAATATTCTATCTGCTGCACTAGATAAATTACTGAAACTGTAAAAAATAATCATAGTAATAAAAGAAAATAATAAAACATGGTCATAAGTGTGTTTCAAAGTGCATAAGACAAAAACAGATAAAAATAAATGTCTTTGGATAAACTGACAATTATAATTGAAAATATCATTGCTCACATCTCAGCAGTTAATAGAAGTTTTAAAAAATTAGTTGGTGTGTGCCTGTAGTTCCAGCTACTTGGAAGGCTGAGGTGGAAGGATTGCCTAAGCCAAGCAAGTTGAGGCTGCATTGGCGATGAGTATGCCACTGCACTTCAGCCTGGGCAAGAAGAATGAGATTCCAACTTAAAAAATCAGTAAGATTTAAAAGATATAAGCAGTGCTACTATCTCACGTTACCTGTTTGACATTTTATAAACGCCACACTCAACAATGACAAAATGCATTCTAATAGACTGTGGTAAGTTTCAAGTATACTGGATAGACCATGTGATGGCTATAAAACAAAGCCAAAAGTTTGAAATCTCAAAAGCTTGAAAATATGCATTTTAAAGCTTGAAACTATAAAAAGTATATACCCAATCACCCTGGAATTATATTAAAAATCTTTAACAAATGATGTCTGAAAAATTATCAATTAAATAAAAATTAAATAACAAAATACTAAATAACCTAGGAATTTAGAAAGAAATTGCAAAGAAAATTGGACAATATTTTAGACATATATAAAAACAAAATCCATCAAAATCTGTGAGAACAGTTAAAGATGCTTAAAAATAAGTATATATCTTATAAATGCTTGTATTAGAAGAGAATAAATGTTTCAAAATAATGATCCAGGTATACTTAAGAAGTAAGAAAAAATTCTATAGAAGGAAGGCAATAATAATGATGAGAGCAGAAATCAATGAACTAGAAAGCAGACAAATGAAATGAATAACTAAAAAGCAATGAATGGTTTTTGAAATGAGAAATTAAATTGGTAAACTTTCACTAAACTGATCAAAGAAGCAAGAAAAAAATTAAGGGAACAGACACCATGAAAGATTAGAAAATCTAAATAGTCCTATATTAATTGAAAAAAAAATTGAACTAACCACTAGAAAAATCTTCTCAAAGAAACCTCTAGGCTCATATTACTTCACCTGTGAATTCTATTAAATATTTTTAAAAGCAATACTATTATATAAGCTTTTTCAGAAAATAAAAGAAGAAACATTTCTAAACTTATTTTGTTAGGCGAACATAATGCTAAAACAAAACCACACAAAATAGCAAATATTACAAAATGCAACATTATTAAATAGGGTTTATCCCTAGAATGCAAAAGTTAGTTGCAACATTTGAAAACAAGTGTACTTTATCAAATAGAAAATAAAAGATAAACCGGTCTTGGTGGCCCAGCCTGTAATCCCACACTTTGGGAGGCTGAGGTGAATGGATTGCCTGAGCCCGCGGTTCGAGACCCGCCTGGGCAGCGAGAACTCATCTCTACAATAAATCAAAAAATCAGCCGGGCGTGGTGGCGCATGCCTGTAATTCCGGCTACTCGGAAGGCTGAGGTGGAAGGATCG